>NC_135505.1:133835058-134089269 GCF_052857255.1 Amblyomma americanum | reverse complement strand
CGGAATCATATGACAATTTTCAGATCCAGGTCTGCAAGCTCTAAACGAAGGAACCAACTTTGAAGAAAACAACTTGCATAGGCAGTTCCAAACTTTGATCTACGACTTTTACATTGAAAATTTTGCGCTAAAATTATTAAGTATAAAAGTTAACTTATTTACCTTTCATAATTGGCAAATTAGGAGGATTCAAAAATATGTCGACCTGGACAATACGCAAGTAGAAGGACGTTGTCAAAGAACCGGGAACTTCTGAGGTGTTCATCGTTGCACCTCGATCGACCTGATTTCTCCCCATCTAAGGTTCTGATATCTCCATGCACACGTGAAATCAATAACAGACATAATTGACTTTCTACCATGTCCCCCTTTAAACTTGTTTTCTGATTCCCCTTATGGAGAACTATTTTTTATGAACAGTCCCTCTTCGTATCCCCAACAGCTTAGTTGTGCGATAACTACACATAGGTTCTTCGACTGAACCGAACACTTGCTTCTTTTATTCATAATAACAAAATATTGCTGACTTGTACGGACATGAGAAATTGATTAATAAGGCGACTGATTAATAAGGCGACAGCGACCTGCACGACAAGACAAGCAGCGCGCTCAATTCTGGCCTTCGAGATTGCCGCGCCAGTTTCGAATCTCAGAGCGTGGCCTCTGCGATTAAGTGCATCGCGGCCGGTGCCGATCGTGGAGGCCACGCTCAGTGTCAGGCTTCAATCTCTACTTCAGAGATGGCGCTTTATAACCTCTCCCTTCGAAAGGTTGCGGTGGCGTCACTGAAGACGTCAAGATGCGTCACTGCTGACGCCTTCACATCCCTCTCTCTCTCCTGAGACTCCTCAGCATGTCAATGCAAGGTCCATGATCCATTGTCTTCGTTTTCGCCTTTAGACGCGATGGAACGCGAAAACTGCGGGACACTCCCATCATGTCAGATATGAAAGTGGTCCGAGTATGCATTTGAGAGCTCGGAGAGCATGCGGGGCGGCGAAAACCGCTGCTTTGAGAGAGCAAGGAGGTAGGAGTGAGAGAGAGACGCAGCTTTCTCTCTTCCCCTGCTGACTGCAGCGTCGCCGTGCCCCTGCGGCCAACCCCGCGGATAGAAAAACACGAGAGAGAACGCGAAAACACGAAGGCGAGAGCGGACAAGAAGGCCGAGAGAGCCCTCACTTACCCTCACTAGTTAACAAAAATGTAAAAGAGAGGAACAAAAAAATGTCGCGCGTAGCTCAGCAGTACGCCGCCGCTGCCGAGTCCGTTGCTGCCGCCGTTGCGACCGCAGTGCCCGCTTCTTCGTCGCGAGGGCTTTGCCGGCGGACCGCGAGCGCTCGGTCTGTTGTGTGACGAGCCTTCGGCTTGCCTTCGGTACGACGGGTGTTCTCTACCTTCATGAACGATGAGAGTCGGCATGCGTCGCCGTGTTCATCTCAAAGGAAAAGACCTAGCAACAGCAGCGAACTCGGTGAGTAGGCTCCGCAGCTTCGGTGAGCTACTGAGTCGGCGGCGCAAGGCGTACGTAGCGCTTCAACCCCAAAAGCCGGCGGGATTAGGTCTAGCGCAGGGTGCGGGATCATTCGCGTAGATCGTAAACTCGCTGATGAAGGTTGATCCAGTCGCGGAGCTGGTAGCTCGATCTTGTTCGGATTCGCGTCGTACGTAACGTCGATGTCGGCGCTGAACCGAATTCCGAAGTCAGCGTTCGCGGAGCTGAAGATACTTTGTAACTGTAGCCGCGTCAGCGAGATGCGTTTTTAGCTACAGTGCGAAAACGTTTGGGAGCGGTACATCGCGACTTACGACATTCGTGCACTTTCGGGCTGGTTTCGAAACGACTGCGTGGTAGCTTTTGAAAGACGTTGGTCTTAGCTTTCGCTTCGACTCGCACTCGAGCTCAGCTCAGGGTATTTATCGTGACTGTGAACCCACTGTGTGAAGTGTTACGCGCCTGGAGAGTCTGGAAAACTGCAGAGAAAAAGATGCTGTACTGCGGCGCAGTTTCCGTAGAACATGCGAAATTTCGCTGCGTCTGAGGACTTTTTTTTTACATTTTTTTTCTCAGCCCGATATTGGCCCGTCGGCGCTGCCAGACGGTGAAAGGACGCTTATCGCGGGCAAAACAAAGCGGGGAAATGTGTTTGCGTCCGAGTCAAAGTCTGTGGGAGCGTTGTCGCGCCCGAAGCCATTGCTGCCGTGCCGATGCACGGGTCGTTTGTTTTTACAAGAAGCGCGGGGAAAGACCACAGCTACAGGTCAAGTACGTCCGGCCTCGCTGAAGACGACCGTGCTCTGTACGATATATTCCATCTATTCCTCAGAGCGATGCCTTAGGAAGTGTCATCCATTTTACATGCCAGGGAAACGAATGAACAAATGAAACTGAGGAAAAATTCAAAGCGGTAGAAGTTGAAACCACATTAAAGGAAAGACAACTTCTATTTGTTCACAAGGGTAGAAACTTGGGCGAGTCGGTAACGGTGATCGCCTGTGTTGTCTGTCTTTCTCTGTCCCTTTGTCCCGTTTTGCGCTACTCTCACTTTCCATGGTTCTATTTGTTCTCCAACGTGTTCTAATATTGTTTAATTCAGTTCATTATCGGTTCAGTAATTTGTTCCCTGTTTAGGGTCTGTGTTCTGTACCGATATCGTTGTCACTCACTGATACGAATATTTAGCATGTTGTCCGCCTTGTAGTACGTATACAGGCGCTGTTTCCACTGATGTTATCTAGGCGATCACGTGATAAAATCGGCGCTAGAGGCGTATTGGTAATTTTGTTGTTTTTCTTGAGTTACGTCATCTTGTTCGCGCGCATAGTTTGACATGAACACCGGTCACGCGTTGTGGAAAAGAAAAAGCTCATGCTCTCAAAAACAACACGAAAACCCGCCGCGGTGGCTCAGTGGTTAGGGTGCTCGACTTCTGATCCAGAGTTCCCGGGTTCGAACCCGACCGCGGCGGCTGCGTTTTTATGGAGGAAAAACGCTAAGGCGCCCGTGTGCTGTGCGATGTCAGCGCACGTTAAAGATCCCCAGGTGGTCGAAATTATTCCGGAGTCCTCCACTACGGCACCTCTTTCTTCCTTTCTTCTTTCACTCCCTCCTTTATCCCTTCCCTTACGGCGCGGTTCAGGTGTCCAACGATATATGAGACAGATACGGCGACATTTCCTTTCCCCTCAAAACCAATTATTAAAGAAGGAGAAATACAAACTGGCACGATGAATTACTTGATATCAGGCCCACGTTGGTATTTTGGAGGTATATGGAAAATTTCATAGTCGAGGAGGACACATGTGTTCTTGAGGAGTGTCGGCACTACGTTTTCGTATGCGAAAGCTTCGCGTCATCACATGAGACGCCCATGACTGTTCTTCAGTCTCTGGCTATTTATGCTGCGCACTTCGTTGTTTGTGGGAGAGACTCGGTAGCAGCAGGGAACGACGCCAACCTGTCCTTCAACGGGATTGTTTCCATGAAACGCCTCTTGTGTATTGCGATTGGTCGCTCAAAAGGCGGATTGCCTCGCTTGTGCGTGGGTTTGTGGCTGTGTACAAGTGCTTTTTATGCGTGCATGTATCGCGTCGTACTCAATCGCTGTCATCTCGTGTCACACGAAGCCTAACTAACAATATCAGGAGATGGCGTAATGGTGAACAGCTGTCAGCTGCCACAGAACAGGGTTAATTGGAGGGTTATGCAAGAAGCTTTTTGTCCTGGATTAGGCGTACTTATGCTGATGATGATGGCTAGTCGAATGCCCATTTCGCACGTGACGTGCCAAGGGAATTCAGGCTTCAGGACGTTGCTGTCGTTTGTAGTCGAGGGTCTCACGGAATCCCCTCTGGTAGGGATGGTACATGATATTAGTAAGTCGCACCGACCAAAAATTATGACGGAATGACGTTTCGGCTCCCACACGGGAGCCTTGTCGGTTATACAAGGTCCATGAGTTTCGGAAGCAAACTGTGCTGTAAGAAAAAAAAGAGCTTTCTTGAAGTTATAGTCACTCACTGGCACAATACGCGTTGTGATTCGTAATGGACATCGTACACTTTGTTATGAAAAGAAAGGTGATGTCGAACGTTTCACGCCTGTCTCTTCAGAAGCGGAAGTATGACGACTTGGCGAGAAAATAATGAATATGTGACGATCGCTGTTACGCTAGCCGAAGCAAAATTTAGCCGCAAGAGACGGTGGTTGCGGTGAATCCAGTTGAGATCACTATATGCCTGCATTATATGCATATACTTGTGTAGAGTAAAGCGACAACCAAGTCAAGCGAATCGATTCGATCGCAGTTTAAGCATGTTCTGTAACAGCACGTTCTCCCCTAATTATGTGCTAGGTTTCTACTTTAAGCCACCATTTGAAGATCAGTGGTGAGCCTTACAGTAAGCTCCCGTGGACCCAGTGATCAAGGACTCATGGTTCGTCGGCAGGTTGTATTACGACAGGCAGCACTTGTTTCGCGAGCTGTCAGTGAATACTTTCCAAGTATGAGTAATTAGCCATCCAGGGGCGTATTTATGGGAAGGGCGGGGGGGGGGGGGGGTGTTCAGCGAAAAGTTTTGCATAGGAAAATCATGTTGAACCCCGCCTCCTTTTTTTTTCTTTCAGAGGAAAATGCCCAATAAATACATAAATGCATGGTTCAAATGCGCCTGCCTCATGCCTGTAAATCCCCCCCCCCCCCCCCCTCACCCAATTGCCTCCTCCTAGAGTGACCCATAAATACTCTCCTGAAGCCATACTTGATGCTGGTGTTTCCTAAGCGGCATTTTCGTGGACGAATCCGCCTTGCTTTATACTCCTGCAACTTCGAATAAATAGGGTGGGAAGAAAAATTACATAATTTGGTTGTTGAGTGCCAGCTGTAGGCGTTCCCTTTTATATTGGACAGGGCTGTACACACGGTCGACCGCCCGCGCTGATGTGGGAAGATTTCGTTCTTGGAGAAACTCGGGAACGAGAGTGGATGGATGGATGGATGGAAGGTAGGAGCGTCCCCTTTGAAACGGGGCAGTGGTAGTTGCCACTATGCTGAGTTTTTTTCCCTTTATTTTTGTTGAACTCTGTTGTGAGTTGTTAATAAATTCGCCATTTTCTTTAAAATACGTCTTCCTGCACTTAAAAACCTATGTAACCTCTCTGCTTTTGTGCCACCGATCTTCGAATCGCTTTTTGCTAATTTCAGCCGCAGATTTATTCACATGACTGTTGTTATCTCTAAACCCTAAGGCCTCAGGAAGAGTGACTGTGCCTGCATCGACATCGGGATGGATACCATCACATTTTAGGATGAGGTGTTTTATTGTTTCTGCAGATTTACCACACAGCACATGTGTCATCTTCTTCGTTAAATTTCTTTTTGTAGCTGCGCGTTCTAAGTCTGAATGACGTTGCGAGCGACCCCTTGCGGCGGATTCCGCGAACAGACCCCCCCCCCCCCCCCCTCCCGAGTTCCTCGTATGGCGGAAGAAGGGGGGTCATGCAGCTCTATCCGTCGCTCTCTCTCTCTCTCATCCCCTTTCCCTCTCCCGCCCTTTTACTACCACCGCCTTCGTGACAAACGTCAGCCGGACACGCCAGCCGCATGCACTAACTGTCAGCTGCTGCTTTTGCCCGCTCCGCGAAGGCCCCTCAGCGTAGTGTTCCTTAGCGCGCGTAGCAGTCTGGGCCACATAGCCAGCTTCTCGCTGGCAGCAGTTTCGGTTCTTTGTAATGGCGGTATGCGGCTGTCCGGTTGGAGCCGGTGGATGGCTCTCCGAAACACCTTAAATACTCTAACGCATGCAGCGACAGCTACGACACTACTAGCTGTTGATATAACGTCGGCATTTCGCTGCAGCTGTACGCTGTGGCCTTAAGACTTTTGACGAAGACTGTACGCACTTCCAAAATTTCGTCCTTAGCTGACCTCACAGTGGAGAAGAATGTAAGACTGCGGTAAATTTATTGAAGAAATTATCGCTGAAGTGTAGTGTAAATTGGCAAGTTATAGGCTAATTCCTGAAGGATTCAGCTGCGCTAAAACGCTTGGGCATGTACAGTCAAACAATATGGCAGCAGATTTCAAAGTCATTCAGTCGGCTGCTCTTGTGTAAGGGTACGTCAGACGATAGTGCAAATTGTTTCGCTAAAAGAGGTAGTTGATAATAATAATAATAATAATAATTGGTTTTTGGGGAAAGGAAATGGCGCAGTATCTGGCTCATATTTCGTCGGACACCTGAACCGCGCCGTATGGGAAGGGATAAGGGAGGGAGTGAAAGAAGAAAGGAAGACAGAGATGCCGTAGTGGAGGGCTCCGGAATAATTTCGACCACCTGGGGATATTTGACGTGCACTGACATCGCACAGCACACGGGCGCCTTAGCGTTTTTCCCCCATAAAAACGCAGCCGCCGCGGTCGGGTTCGAACACGGGAACTCCGGATCAGCAGTCGAGCGCCCTAACCACTGAGCCACCGCGGCGGCCGGGTAAAAGGTAGTTGGCAAAGGTGAAGATTTCCTCGATAGGCATACAGGATTTTCATTGAGAGATCAATTCAGAAGGACAGAGAAAATGTGCTGTGATCCGCCACAAATCGCAAGCACAATCTGTAGATATACATTTCAGCTGTGACCTACTGCGGGGCAGGCGGATGTGGGGGGAGGGGGGGGGGGGGGTATCACGTTTGCTTCTTCGTGGTATGTCCATTATTTCGTTATACAACAAGATCGAACCCCACATTTTATGCCGCATATGTAAGTCGTGCATACCTGCTATTCTTACCTTAAATGCTTGACAATTTCCGGAGTTACGAAATACCGACCGGTCTCCAGAGATTCCCTGAAAATGTGAACGCGCTTTGCGTGAAGCTCGACACCGCGAAATTTCTATAAGTTGGCTTTAAATGTTTGCGCCGGACGGGTTTTTGCGGTACATCGCCTGCTATAGTTCTTGCTTGGTGTTACGCGACGTTTGCCAGCGACCATGGACGCTTTCTTCAGAAGCGCTATCGATTTATAACCAGACGGGAAATCCTATCTCGATAGGAGGCATGGCCGCGGGTGTGCACCATATGCGTGAGTTAAGGATTGTCGCCCATGCGCAGTGGCTCTTCGCTGCACAACCTCGCCATGCAGGGATGATGTGCTAATGCGATTTGTTTCCTGTAGTTAATGTCCTTTGTTGCTCCCCAACGCAGCAGCCAGGGCTTCGTGCGGCGCTTCGAGCCACTCCCCGTTCCTAAATTAGAGAGTTTTAGCTAGCATAACTCATACCGCCAGCCATTGTAGCCTTAACAGTGGTAGCTCAATAGCTTCACAGCGGCAGGTGTTCCCGCAGCCGACCTGCACCTGGCGCATTATCACAGACGGCTGACGTTACGCGCTATGTTCTAAAACTTATCCCCTCCTACTTTTAGCTTTGCGCGTACCACGGCCCGCCACTGCTCACGCACTGATTGGTCCCGACGCGTCAGGCGGGCGCGCTGTTGACGGCAAGGTGGCGCCATCTGGCGCCATTAGGGCGCTCTGCGCGTGTGGAGTGACAAGGCGCGCTACGCGCTATGCTAAAGAAATGCCGGGCAGTACCGTAATTGGGCATGCCCCCCCCCCCCCCCCCACCTCACAGCACACTCAAAGTATGCTAAACTTATCTACTATCTGCGCATGCGCGCTGTGTCTGCGCATAGCTAATCGCCCGATGATACAGCGGTAATCGGTGACGCTGTGCTAAGACTCCTTATCGCGTGCATTAGCCGTTTGAATGCTCGCACCTCCGCGCGTGGCGCGCCTGTTTCTTGCACGTGTAGGTCGCGGTGGCCTCGACACGCGCTTAGCACTCTCGACGCGTGCGCGCCGTGTTCGTCGAGCACCTGGGAAACAGGGGAGGAGGCAGGCAGCCGGTCATTGAGGAGCACGGGCGACGCCGCGCACGTGTTGTATAGAACAACAACGGGCTATTTATGTCGCACGCGTTGAAACGAGGAAGAGCGTTGAGGATCGAGAATTGAGTGATCCGATCCGGTCGTGTTTGAACGTGAGCTCCGACTGCTTATTTGGGCGGGATGGCGAGAGAGGAATGGTTGGGAGGGAGGTCGGACGAGAGGTGAAGCGATCGGCAGTCATGTACTATTTGTGCAGTACATCCGATCTCCATGATACGCACGCCCTCACACCAGCGCGTGTGTCTGACCTATTTTGGCTCCCCCGTGGTCTCTCTCTCTCTCCCCCCCCCACGCCCTTTCCCCCTGGCCGCTGCTCTCTCATTTATAGCTGCGCTGTGACGCTTGGTGTCGCGCGCGTGGCTAATTGTGTTGTCATCGGCAGGGGGCGTCGTCCTGTCTTGTCTCCCCCGCGAAACGGGGTCACTCATCGACATGGTGAGCAGCGTTTTATACGGCTACGTTGCCGGTGCTGCAAAAGTAGAGAATTTTGCCGGTTAAAACATTAGTCTATGCCGTTGTCATTGCCGCCATCTTTGTGGGGGTTGTGCACCGCAAGCGTACCGCGATGTGTACAGTCGCACCCCGTTAATATGGACGGCTCGAACTATGGAAGTATTTCTGGGGACCTAACTTTGTTTTAACGTATTGACGCCTCGTTAATACGGAAACTCGCTGTCCGGACAGTGGACCAGGTGAAAATGCACGGAGCTAGCCCATTGGGGGCCCTTGTATTTTTGTCCCGTTAGTATATGGATAGCGATGGGAAGAGAATCCCGAGTGTCCCTACCAGACGTTCCACCCTTTATATGTTGAGTGCAGAACACCAGCGAAAGGCAGTGCGAATGTGCGAACGCCCTTAGTAGTGACCGCTTTGTGTGCGCGTGGTTTTATGCTTTACAGTGACAAGGTGACCGGTCAATGCGCCTAGCCATATGCTACGTTGCATGAACGTCAACGGAAAACAATCGTCTCGGGGTGTTACGTTGAAAACCACCTTCAGCACCTGTCAACCGAGTGGGTGTTACGTTGAAAACCACATTCAGCACCTGTCAACCGAGTGGGTGTTGCGTTGAAAACCACATTCAGCACCTGTCAACCGAGTGGGTGTTGCGTTGAAAACCACATTCAGCACCTGTCAGCCGAGTGGGTGTTACGTTGAAAACCACATTCAGCACCTGTCAGCCGAGTGGGTGTTACGTTGAAAACCACATTCAGCACCTGTCAACCGAGTGGGTGTTACGTTGAAAACCACATTCAGCACCTGTCAGTCGAGTGGGCACAGAGTTCTTGGGACGTGGACAGTCGTAGTAGGAAATAGTTCATCGCACTAGGAGGCGCCATCGCCCGTCTCATCGACCACTAGGCTTTTCAAACGTGCTTCAACCTGCACCGCTCGATGTTAAGGCGACCAGATTAAGGCACCTGGAAGTTCCAAGATTGCCCGATTTCCACTTCACCGCCTGCCAACTGTACACAGAAGCGTGTATAATCATAAAATGTTTTTTTTTTATTTTCTCAAAATACATATTTTTTCTTTATAATAATAATTGGTTTTAGAGGAAAGGAAATGGCGCAGTATCTGTCTCATATATCGTTAGACACCTGAACCACGCCGCAAGGGAAGGGATAAAGGAGGGAGTGAAAGTAGAGAGGAAGAAGAGGTGCCGTAGTGGACGGCTCCGGAATAATTTCGACCTCCTGGGGATCTTTAACGTACACTGACATCGCACAGCATACGGGCGCCTTAGCGATATTTTTTTCTTCGTGATTCGTTATTAGGGACGACTCGCTTTACGGATAATTTTGCTCGGTAATCGAAGCGTCCATATTAACCGAAGCACGACTGCATACCTTTGAGTGCCCCGTGTGCTGCAGAGGAAAGAAGTGAACTTTTGTTGAAACCGGGAACATTTAAAACCAGCTTTTTATTCTTTGTGTTTATAGTTTCCTGCTTATAATATGGAGGGGGAATTTGATTTCCCAGCCATTAAATATAGAAGGTATGTTTTCAGGCAGTTGTGCAAAAGACAACCGCTTCTTCTTTATACTTCCATCTCCTCGTTGGATCTCGAAATGCGGTATTCGCATTCGAAATCGAACCGAATGCTTCCTCTCCTCTTTGGGTCCGGCAGTCGGAGCAAACACCGCACAATAATAGCCTGCGCGTCATCGAAGAAAAACGAAGGTATTATGTTTCGCCTTTTATAACATTCGTATCTTTAGCTAAAGTGCAGTTTGTGTTACAGGCACCTAGACAGAGCTCGCTGAGCCGGTTCCGCCGCTTTTCCCTCCAGGTAATTTTCAGACTCTGTGCTTAGGTCGAATTTCCATTCGAAGTTTTGCAACTGGATAGATTGATAGTTATTCAACAGTTTGCCTTGTGAGAAACCCTATTTCCAGGGCCTCTGTACAGTAGTAGTTTTTTTTTTTAGTCCCGGTGTAGTTGTTTTTGTCTTGTGTGACGAAAATTAGCTGGTCTGCCGAAATTATCGCTACAGCCAGACGCACATCCGAAGGCAGGGGGATATGTTCTCATCCTGAATTCGCAATTTTATTTTAATTAATGTGACAGCGTTAGAGGTCCCTTTCACGATACAAGCCGGAATCTGTCCGTCCGTGTCACGAAGAAGCAGGTGGCAATGAAATTCATTAAAAAAATTTGGCAAAGACACTTGAAGACGGCTTACGTGTGTGGGCATCATTGTAAGTTTTCTTTCCAGCCAGGACAATGCTGTTGATTTTATGCTGACTACTGTAACCGGATAACAGCTCTGCTATATGTATTTTTTTATTTTCTTTATTGTATTGTATTGTATTTTCTTTATTTCTTTACTGTATTGCTGTCAAAGTGGGGGCCCGTGGCCTTGTCGAGCTGTCAAACGGCAGCTTTTACTACGGGTCCCCGCCATCATCTGTACCATGGTGGCAAATAAATTTGAATTTGACATAGGCGTGCACAGGTAACTCTGTAAAGGGCGGAGGGGGGGTGGCAACGTTCATGGTTGTGCTTCTTGAAGTCTTTTGTGTAGCAGGGAACAATAAGGGACAAAATTTGCGCCCATTTCCTCGTACCATTTCGGGGAGGGGGGCACTGCCCCCCCCCCCCCCCCCCCCGCCCTATAACCCCCTCTGTGCACGTCTAGGCGTCTGGGAATGCGAAAGCATTACTGTCCCTGGGTACACAACACACCATCACTCACCATGCGGAACTCTAAAATTATGCGTCTAATGCAAAGGGTATAGGACTGCCGGCATTGTGCTTGATGGCGCAGTAGTGAAGAACGAACCGCTCAGTCCGCATTATATGTTGCCGCCAGAGCGTTGCACATTATGCTGACCGCGAATGTACATTTAGTGTCCAAGCCATATGAGGTTCGTGCGAGTTCGTTTCGCACCTTGCCTCGCCGGTAAGACCGGACGCTCGTTAGGAGCAACGTAGAGAACCCCGAGGAAAAAAGAGCGGGGGGGGGGGGGGGGGGCGAATCCGTTGTAACGTGGTGCCTTAGCACGCGCATGCGGACGCACACCGGAAGCGGCCACCGGAAGTCGACCGGGGGGGCGCCGTGCAGTCATCGCACGGTGGTGGTCTTGTTCCCCGGAGTTTCTGCGCACGTCGTTTCTTCATGTTTACGCGAGGAGTAAGACGCGTGTAGGAACGCCCTCTTCACGGTGATCTTTCTCCCTCTCTCCCACTTCCTCCTCCCACTTCCGCTGGCCTACCTGCGTGACGGAACGGAGCACACCTGCGCCGCGGCCTTTTGAGAGCGAAGGAAAAAAGCACGACATGGTGCTGCCGTCTAGCGGTCATGCGCGTCGTCTGCGGTGCAGGGAGCGATGTGCACCGGGTTGAGACGGGACCTCACTCCCCCATAAAGGCGGGTGGGTGGGGGGGGGGGGGGGGGGGCTGAACTGCAGCCGTAAAATTGCTCCTTGGGTGTCTGATGAGGATTGCTGGTCACTGGCCAAAGTCAAAAGATGAAAAAGACGTTTCCGGAGCACTACCGCTCACGAAACGTCTTTTTCATCTTTTGACTTTCCATCCAGTGACCAGCAATCCTCATCACCATGATTCCTGACCAAACGGTATGCCGTCAAGCCCTTGACTACATCCTTGGGTGCCTGTTGCATTAGTGAGTATGTATAAGTAACCCATTTGGCTGATAAATCTACTCCTCTCAAGAACTGCCCTGAGCAGTTCTTGGTTTGATTTGGTTTGGTTTATGGCGGTTTAACGTCCCAAAGCGACTCAGGCTATGAGAGACGCCGTAGTGAAGGGCTCCGGAGATTTCGACCACCTGGGGTTCTTTAACATGCAATGACATGCTTACACGGGCCTCTAGAATTTCGCCTCCATCGAAGTTCGACCGCCGCGGCCGGGATCGAACCCGCGACTTTCGGGCCAGCTGCCGAGCGCCGTAACCACTCAGCCGCCACGGCGGCTGAGAGCAGTTCTTGGACTAAACTTCCGTTACCATCCCTCGGTGGACACCCAAACCGCCCCGTACGGGAAAGGATAAAGAAGGGAGTGACGAAATGAGGAGACGCCGTAGTGGTGCGCACTCTAAACAGAAAGGAGTAAAGAGGAAGCGAGCGGTCCTCTAACGCACTCCCTTTTTATAAAAGAGAGTACCAGAGGACAGCTTACTTCCATTTTACTCCCATATGGGCGTATTCGGGTTAGAGTGTGGGTGCCTTATTAATATCGATCGACCGATATCGACCGACAGATTCTCCTGCACACGGGCGCCTTTCGCAGTTCGCCTCCTTCGAAACGCAGCGGCCGGGGCTCGATCCCACGACCTCGTGCTTGGCAGCCGAACGCCGTAACCATGGTGTTCTTTAGAAGCCGTCGTCTCGGTTTGGTCAGCTGACTAATGTCGGCTAGGGCGTATTGTCACGTGGTTGCGACGGTGCCGTGGATAACAGCAGAACAAGCTGGTGTGGCAGTGAAGCGAACTCTTTATTAGGCCAACATTTGCCCGCAGGGAATGGGGCACACTACTCGGAGATGGCAGTGATAGCACTGAATGGTCATCGAAGATCATGGGCCTAATTACGGAATAATAATAATAATAATAATAATAATAATAATAATAATAATAATAATAATAATAATAATAATAATAATAATAATAATAATAATAATTGGTTTTTGGGGAAAGGAAATGGCGCAGTATCTGTCTCATATATCGTTGGACACCTGAACCGCGCCGTAATGGAAGGGATAAAGGAGAGAGTGAAAGAAGAAAGGAAGAAAGAGGTGCCGTAGTGGAGGTCTCCGGAATAATTTCGACCACCCGGGGATCTTTAACGTGCACTGACATCGCACAGCACACGGGCGCCTTAGCGTTCTGCCTCCATAAAAACGCAGCCGCCGCGGCCGGGTTCGAACCCGGGAACAGGCCTTATTACGGAACGATCATGATCTCAAAAGAGTCACAAGACGGTAACGAAGCCTCGCTCCTATTGGTCTGCAAGGAGCGGCGGATATAGTGACCAATAGGAGCGGGCGTGATGAATTCGTTTGTGACAGGTTTGTGATTTGATTATTCCTTAATTCGGCTCCAGAATGCCCACCGCCGACAGCGACTTCGTTTGCCACTCGTGGTATACCGAAATTCCCCAACCCCTGTATAATTGTCGAAGGAGTCGTCCACGTTTAAGACGACGACTATCTCGGTCGGTCTCAATCGAGGGCTATAGGAACAGGTGTGCAGTAGTGCAGTGAAGGCGCGTTTGTGTGCTACGAACAGCGCGGGGAGACGCGGCCGTTTGCTTAGGACGGCGCTTTGCATGGAATGGTCTGCGCTGCAGTCACACGGGAGCCTCTTACGACCGTTGTGTATTTGTTTTTGTTAAGAGAGCCGTTCTGCAGAAAATCCGGCGTCGTCGAACCCATACACTCCCGCATAAAAAGCGGACGTTCAGAATTACTTAGGCCACCGCCGCGGTCGTTTCCATGTGGCTGCGCCGTCGACTCGAACATCGGAGAGACGCTGGGAGGTTGATGGAAAGAGGTGCAAGCAAATACCCATCGGGGCACCGGCAATGACCTATTCCGCCCACCGGAAACGGACTCGGCTCGTGCCTGTTCCTTCTTTCCACCTCCCTCTCTTCTCTGGGGTTGTGTGTGCGTGCTTAAGTGTTAGCCCCCCCCCCCCCCCCTACACACACACACACACACACTCACATCCCCATACCGCGGGCTCGTACACACAAGCACACACACCTTGGAGGGCCAGCCCACAGCGCCTGGCTGTTGTCCGTGGGCTCCTGGAACGATGTGCGTCAGCCATCACCGCCGACGCAACCGCGGGGTGTAGCGTCACCGAAGTGTGTTTCTTTTTAGTTCCTTTCAACCTGGCCGCCGAAGCGTGCGGGAAAGAAAACCACTCTGCGTCTCTTCTTATCGATGCTTGATCTTTTTCGCCTTCGTGTTGTTTTGAGCGCGCGCATATGTCAAACGATATTTTGTCTTTGCCCTCGCAACGGAGGAGTGTGCATGCGAGGAGCGGTTTCCTGTGCGTCGGCAGGCACTGGAGGCCTGAAAGGAGGGAGGGAGGGGGGAGGGGTGCGGTGAAACGTGCGCTGTGTGTGTAGACACACTTAGCTGGGAAGGATTTCCACTCGTTGCTTGGTCTTTTACCTTTATTTTACCACCCGCGTTGCGTGTAGATTTCCGCTCGCATGACTCTCGCCTCGTTATAGATATCCGCGCAGCACCGTTGCAGCTTTTGGAGTGCCGTATTATCCTTCGGCATCCGCGCAGACACACCCCTGTCGACTGGACAGTGCGTCTAGCTCGGTATTACCTAAATTTATCGCCATTTGCCCTTTCTGTCACTGCATTAGCACCTTGTTTCCACCCTTGAATGTTTCTCCCACTACGTCTGTGACTTATCACTGCTTTCCTGGTGGTGCTAGTGGTTGAGGGGAAATGTGCTGACTTGCAAACTTTTTATTTTTTTAACAATGGAAACAAGCGTCCTTTCATATGCATTGTGGGTACTGCTGTGTGATTCCTACGTACTGTCCCTTCCGCTTCCGTTTCTTTACACCTTCCCATTATGCTGCATGCATGCCAAAGCACCTGCTCTTTGGACTGTTTTGAGCAGGTGCAGGGAGCTCGCGCTACTGCTTCCACCGTGCTTGCGCCAGCCGCACAGAGCAGTCCAGCGAGCAATATGGCGACACCGAGGGAGCGCGGCGTTCGTGACTTATAGTTTCGTTTTTCGCGTCTTAGCGCCAATTGTTATTGCGTTTCACGAATGACGTCCCCAACTGCTTTGGGAATACAAGAAATGGTTTAGTGGTAAACACATTTTTAGGGCACTAGAAGTGCGTCAAAATCGGCACACAACATGCTGAAAACGGTTTTAGAAAACAAATTCTCTCTCGAAGCGGATGCATGGTCCACAAAATCGTCGTTAGTGACCATTTTAGGGAATTCTAGATCACCTGAAGCTTCATAATTATGTGTGCCGGGGCTCTCCCGTTTATTCTGGATGTACAGCTGCCCTCATACGTTCATGGAGCGCGACGTACAGATGAAAAAAAAATAATTTTCTTACAAAAAATGAAAATGAAAGTTGGTTTTTGGGGAAAGAAAATGGCGCAGTATCTGTCTCTCATATCGGCGGACACCTGAAGCGCGCCGTAAGAGAAGGGATAAAGGAGGGAATGAAAGAAGACAGGAAGAAAGAGGTGCCGTAGTGGAGGGCTCCGGAATAATTTCGACCACCTGAGGATCTTTAAACCCGCCGCGGTGGCTCAGTGGTTAGGGCGCTTGGCTACTGATCCGGAGTTCCCGGGTTCGAACTCGGCCGCGGCGGCTGCATTTTTATGGAGGCAAAACGCTAAGGCGCCCGTGTGCTGTGCGATGTCAGTGCACGTTAAAGATCCCCAGGTGGTCGAAATTATTCCGGAGCCCTCCACTACGGCACATCTTTCTTCCTTTTTTTCACTCCCTCCTTTATTCCTTAGCTTACGGCGCGGTTCAGGTGTCCAACGACATGAGACAGATACTGCGCCATTTCCTTCCTCAAAAACCAATTAAAAAGATCCTTAACGTTGGACACCTGAACCACGCCGTAAGGGAAGGGATAAAGGAGGAAATGAAAGAAAGGAAGAAAGATGTGCCGTAGTGGAGGGCTCCGGAATAATATCGACCACCTGGGGATCTTTAACGTGCACTGACATCGCACAGCACACGGGCGCCTTGGCGTTCTGCCTCCATAAAAATGCAGCCGCCGCGGTCGGGTTCAAACCCGGGAACTCCGGATCAGTAGCCGAGCGCTCTAACCACTGAGCCACCGCGGCTATTATTATATCTCTAACGTGCACTGACACCATGATTTAATTTGTATCCGAGGTTTAATTCTGCGGTGTTTAATTTTCAGAACCAAAATTCTGTTGCACGTTAGAAGTTTTGGCCGTGGAGAACAAGCCGCGGTAACTTGAAGGTTGGACCCATCCGCTGATCTGTGTTGCCCCGCAGATGATGATTTTCGCACCTCTGAAGCCGCCCGACGTCGTATGGGCCTTCGGACAGTCCGTACGATAAAGATCCGCAGTGATTGCTGAGCGAATCGTGCGTTGTCGGTGAATCTTGGTGCCCGGACCGTGAGCTCTACGCTTGGCGCTGTAAACTCCGACGCACATTGCACTCGGCTGTGGCATCTCTGTAATGCATTCGCTGCCCGACCTGCCTCTAGACCATTTGGCAGGCTCGGCCCAGAGACGCGGCAGCAACAGCCCAGAAAGACGGACACCTGCAAACCATGGACTCTTTGATGGCACTCCTGTAATCTGATGCTGGGTACTCTCGACATGCGGGGGAAAGCCAGACACCGAGGAACGGCCTGTTTGTTTATGGGACTTTGTGAAAACTAATAACACCTCTACCATATTTAGATCTGAGTTATCTAACGTCTGATAAAACTACACAGAGGATGAAGCGGCAAGTGCCCCTCAAAGGAATCCCTGTAACCAATGGCGTCGGCCGATTGTCATGACGTCGCGGTTAACGTTTTGCACCTGCCATGATAGCTAGCAGGTGCATCCTAATTACAGGGGCACAACTTCATAGAGCTCTTTGATCTTACCGGTTGCATTAAACTACGTACCCTTGTTGAAATCCAGCGGCCTGTGTGGGGCACAAAACTCGAAGGTTGTAGCAGACTGTCACGCCACCTTCGGCGTTGAGACTAACTGCTTAAATTATTTATTGGTACAGTGCAATAAAAAGAACAATAATTAAATAAAATTAACTTTTTTATTTTTAGTTCTAGGGCGCATGGTTATATTGCGAAATTGAAGGCCGTCGAAATTGCAAGTGAGCACAGGTTTTGAAATTTCATAATCGGCATCATGCCTCAACCCGCCGCGGTGGCTCAGTGGTTAGGGCGCTCGACTACTGAGCCGGAGTTCCCGGGTTCGAACCCGACCGCGGCGGCTGCGTTTTTATGGAGGAAAAACGCTAAGGCGCCCGTGTGCTGTGCGATGTCAGTGCACGTTAAAGATCCCCAGGTGGTCGAAATTAATCCGGAGCCGTCCACTACGGCACCTATTTCTTCCTTCTTTCACTCCCTCCCTTATCCCTTCCCGTACGGCGCAGTTCAGGTGTCCAACGATATATGAGACAGATACTGCGCCATTTCCTTTCCCCCCAAAAACCAATTATTATTATTATTATCATGCCTCAAGACTTGGAAAAAGCTCTTTTGAGATAGCTTCAAGTTGGCTTTCCCACATTGCATATTGAGAAAATGGGCGTTCTTTGAATCAAATGCAGGCGCTGTTTACATCTTTTGGGATATAGATCGGTAATGTTGGCGTGATACCTTTGGCGACACCACATGCACCGACGCCATTTTATGAATATGAAGCGCGTGAAAGCCGACTTAACGTGCTGCCAAAACGCATATATACTAAGCCCCATATCTCGAAATATGATGCTGATTCAGAAATTTTATAATCTAGGTTTGGGTTCTGTGTCAAAGGCCCTCAATTTCCTCATATAGTCTCGTGTCCTAAAACCAATAATTAAAAAGTTGATCAGTTTATTTTAGTTTACTCGTATTTTCGTTCCATTCTATTTCATAAATAATATGCCCCATGCCATAGAACCAACCTGCGCAGACGTATCTTTCGCGTCTTTTCACCGAAAAATCTGTATTGAATCATTTGAAACACCCTGTACATAAATTGAGAAGTCGCAAATTTTTACCAAATTAGTGATTTTATCTGCCGCGTACCTCATTAACTGAATTGGTCGCGCATGCATTTGTTTTGCAGATGTTCGGGTCCTTGAGGCAGAAACTTGGTTAGCCGAGACCTGTAGCTTTTGAAACGCACGCAGCTGTGAGTGCAGACATGGGCAGCTGTGTGTCAGCCCTATCAAGCGTCGGCGGGGACAGGAGTCGCCGGGAGCGCGTTTTCCAGGTAAGCTCCCCAATCGGCACTGAAACACCTTTGGACATCCTGGGGACGTTCAGGATGTCCGCAGGACGTCCTAGGAAGGTTAACAGCCCATTGGGTCTTGCTTCTGCTGAAGCGGGGCGCCGTGTGGCAGCTCCACCGAAAAGTGCATGGCGTTGGGCTTGTTTGCTCTAAATACTGGAGGAAAAAGTGGTGCGGGCGTATAGAAATATTGCCAGTCTTATCTCAGTTCTTAGTCCGACCTTTAGATATTGAGTCGTCCAGTGTAATTCAGTTAAGCTGCATATCGGAGGCGGCATATTAGTGTGAAAGCACTACTTACCATGGTCTCATCTAAGAATCTGGTGTGAAGCTTCGGAGTAACTCTGGTAAGCTCGGGTTAGTTCGGAGGAATGTCACGCCAGCTTCAGCCAATGGGAGGAGCGCGTCACGCCAGCTGCGGCTGAGTGGAGAGGGGTTGCGGACATGAAGAGCGAGAAACGTGGTTGTGTGCCTAACCCTACCACTTTTTTTTTTTCGGGTTCAGGTGTGGAACCTGGATGAGCAGGGCATGGAGGTAAGCCCGGGCAAGATGGAGGTGAACGCCACGGACCTGGTGCTGTACCAGCGGGGCCGACCTCCCGTCCGCTGGCCCCTGCGCGGCCTGCGCCGATACGGCTTCGACGCGCAGCTCTTCTCCTTCGAGAGCGGCCGCCGTTGCCCCACGGGCTCGGGCATCTACGCCTTCAAGTGCCACCGGGCCGAGGGACTGTTCAATGCCCTGCAGGTATGCCCAGAATTATAGTTGCTGGGCTAGTTTGTACATGTTGCGTAGGAGGATTCTGGCACTAAGGGGAACACGTACACTTGATCAGTGCAGTGGTAGGGCACTCGACTTGCATCCTTTTTATTTTTATTAATTTATTTATTTGTACATACCAGCCCATTGGCTCTCACTGGATCGTCATGGCTGCAGTAGCATAACGGGCGGCTGCCATATTGGTCCCGCCTCTTTTTTGTTTGGGTCAGTAGCTGTCAAATCTCTGTCGAAAACAAAAGAGACCGGAAAGATGTGTTTTTTTTCTCATCATCTGAACGCAGGAGTGCATCCAGAATTCGGGCGCTGCGTCGGCCATGACTACAACCATCAGCAGTTCGGCCACGGGCACCGAACAGCCTGCTCCTCAGGCTCCAGTCAGCGTACCGATTACACAGCGGAGCGACATTATTTTCCCGCCTCCGGTCAACAATGGCCCCACAGTGGATGCGTCAGGCTACCTCGAGCCCATCGCCCTGGGGTCGTTGCGACCTCCTACAGCGCAGTCTACCGCTGCCACGACGCCAACCGTGACCTCGCAGACACTGCCGGGCTCACAGCAGCACCAGCTGCAGCATTCCTACGTCAACTCATGCGGCCAGTGTGGCCAACCCCACCCACCTCCCTGCGTCGACATCAACACCAACTATGCCAAGCTGGACGATCTGCTCCGGCAGGAGGCAGTTGTAAAGCAGAGGGACAGCAACCACTTCTATGTCAACGTCAGCCCGATGCCGCTGGGGCAGCCGCAGCAGCAACAACAGCACCAACCAACACCAGCGCCGCCACCACTGCAGACGCACTCATACGCAAACCTCAGCTGCCCGGCTTCTCCCGAGCGTGCAGGCGCGTCCTCCAGCAACGGTTTGGCGGTGGACGAAGTGAACTACGTGGTGCTCGACCTCGATCACCAGAGTGACTCGAGCACGAGCGCCGTGTCCCCCGTGGCGACGGCAGCACCGACAGTAGCCACAGCAGCCTCAGGGGGCGCCACTGTCTCAGGAACCGGCGCCAGCCTGACGCCGGGCTCGCAGCCTACGTCACCCCTGCGCACTCCCGAGGGCTACGCCACCATTGACTTTGACAGGACGGCCGCGCTGTCCAACTCGGCGAACCCGAGTGTGCATCACCATGATGACAGCGTGCGGAAGACACGTCACAACAGCAACGCTGTGCCGGTGCTGTGTTGAGCACCCTGTATGGGCGGTTCGTGTCTGTGTAGGTAGTGTGACAACTTGCACATCCACTTGAAACAGTGATTTGGCTGCAGTCCTGATGGACTCTCTTGTAAGTGGCGCCTTCATGTGGACCTTGACCAGTGCAGAGAATTTGAAGGTATGAGGTGACAAGTGCTGCCACTTCTAGATGGCAGATGCAGCAGCGTTGTCCTGGCAGCTGATTTCTGAAAGTACCTGTCGTGAGCCATCTATCATTCTTCAAGAGTAGTATTTGTGTAAAGTTTCATGCTTGATAGCAATGCACGATGTTTTGAAGTGGTGCTGAAAATGATCTGCACAATATGCGAATCGATCATTCTCTGGTCATGGAGAAGGAGCCCTGCGCCAACAGTGATAGGCTGACACTTTCAAGAGCAATTGTTTGGCTGAGAGATTTGTTAGGTTATGCATTACACTCTGTCTCTACTTTGTTTAAGTGCATTAGAAGCTTGCTGAAAACAAGTTTCAGCCAAATACTTTTTACTTTTACATGCCGGCTTCTATTCTGAAATCTTCCTTCTGCTGTTCCCAGAGGTGCCCTGCTCTAGTGAATCATAGAGAAGGAGATGCAATTATTTGGTCTAGGTGGTTTATAATTTGTTATGAACATAGCAGAAAGGCTCAAATGCATGGTAAGAGCTAAAAATAAAGATAATTTAATGACTTGCACAGGGCTTCCATAAATTTAGAATATGCTTCAATCCACTTTATGTGCATCTGCATAGATATGAGATGTATACTGAAAAATATGACTCTTTCCTTTACATTGTTCTGGTAATTGCACTCACAAAAATATTTCTGGATAAGATCAATACTTGGTTTGTCTATGCTTTGCTTTGAAACTTCAAATGCTACATGGTTCAGCCTACAGTTCTGATCACTTAAAATCTAAATGTCAATCATAACACTAGAAACAGTGTCTAAATAGTTGTGTTAGTTAAATGCCAGTTCAAAGCTAAGAAATATCAAATGGCTGTTGTAGTGGAAGAGGCTGTGCACATGTTGCTATAAAAGTGGGATTGCTTTATAGGCAAGCCTGATTGTCTTCAATGTGACATATTATTATAAAAATAGCTACATGTAACGTTCATGTCCCTGTCATGTAACCTAGGAGTAGCAATGCCAAAGCATCGCAAGCTTCTTGGGTCAAAGGATGATGATGGCTCACAGTGACCTAACAGCTGATGGCATATCGAGAGGAATTAGGTGCAGCGTGAGTGTGACCATGAAAAGGAAGGAAAAAATGTGTGTCTTGCATTTTGCATTTAACATTTGTGTGTCTTCCATAGATTTGTTCTTTTCCTTTGAACAGATGCTGTCAAATATTACTTGACCTGTGAGACCTGTATAATACATTATACAGCATTTGAGTCTCTTATGCTGAACTCCAAGCTTAAAGTTAATTGCAAATGAAGACACCCATGCCCTTCTGTTTGGTAAAAACCTGTCCAGCTTACCTTTGCATGGCTATGGTTGTACTAATGCTGTGCGATCTCATGCAGTGTTACCTATCCTTTTTTTATTTAAATGCCTATGTCTTGCAATTTTAAAGTTTGTGTACCTTGGTGATGGTATGTACTGCTTCCCAAGGGATTGTTTTATTTATTAATGTGTCAGGCATTACAGTTTCTACTTCCAAAGTGCCCTCATAATTGACCATTAGATTTATCTTGAGCACATTTTATTACGAGCTACTCATTTCAGCCGGAATTCTTCACAGGGCAGACGGATGGGTGAGCCGCGTAAACCAAAGCAGCAAGCTCTAGTTTTGTTTTTTGAGATGTTATTGGGCCAGTTTTTATCACATTAGTAGTCATAAAAAATTTCTAGTCTCGCAGTAATACGTTCACAATGCCATCTTCATCAATGTTTCTTAAATTCCTTTGCTATTTATGGACTGCTAACAGGCCTTTATAAGGGTATGGTGCCACGTGTTACCTTTTAAAAGGACACTAGACAAATTGTAAGTGGCCTATATTATTAATAGATACAGTGCGACAGTGCCAGTGTGTATTTTGCTGCCAGACAGGCAGTGTAAGCATAAGGAGTCACAGAATTGATTTTTACTAAGAATACAAGTTGAGTGCAGGTTTTCTCATTACCATATCTCTTGAGGTTACTGCATATAGTTTTTTGGGCTAGTTAGATACACTGTTTGACTGGAATTGTTGTAGCACAGGAAAATGAACTGTCATATGTCAGATATACAGCCATTTCTTCAAAAAGTGTTTAAAACTGTGCATGAATTTAATCCACTCATGTACTGTTTCCTGTGTATAATAAGCTGAATAGAAACTTGTTAAGGCTCTTCAGCTTAAAGTCTTGCTACAGGACAGTGTTGTTTCATGCAGTCATTGTGCCTAGCCATCAGGGGTAGGCTCAGATCAACTAAAGTCATTGCTTAAGAGAACATTTGTCCCAGCTGCTGACCAAAGATCATATGGTGCTAGTCTGTCCCACCAGTTGCATTTTATGGGCATTTTTCGCAAGCTTACTGCAGGAAAGCGGTGATCAGTTGGTTTAGGCAAAGCTTATTGCAGTTTTGTACTCGAAGCTGTTGTGTGTGATGATGATCTCATAAAGTGTTCCTTGTTTTTGCTATCTTTTTTATTAGGTGTTGTTATATGTAGTAGTCATGGTTACACCAATGAAGAATATAGCACCATGAACTTGTATGCAGCAAACTATGATAACATATATGGTCATGAGATACTTAGCTGTGTCTGTGACCATTCTGCATACCACATTGTTCTGAGTTCACATGTTCACTCCATGTTTTTTGTGAGAGCATCATTTCAAGCTTATTTCGTGCAGCTGTTGACAAAACTTTTTTTATACCTTGAAGTTCATCCGAGTAACGAAGTTTAGCATGACAGGTGATCATCCAGCAAAAATCACAAAGCAGCTCCGATAGGCAGCTGCAACTAAAATGAAGCTGTTAAAATTCAAGGACTTAAGTCAAAGTGATAACACATACAGTGTCAAGTTGAGGTCTGTTCAGCATAACACTGTGAATTAAGGTTCTTTTAGTTTTCGGCATGGTTTTCACAGGGTGAGCACTCATGTCTGACTTTTGCATTGCATCTAGTTAGCTGTTTATGCGATAAGGATGCGTAGGTTACGACATATGGCTTACTTCGATGCAGCTGAAGCAATTATCAGAAGTAAAGTTTAGCTGCTACTTTTACAGGCAGCTCGCTTAAAATTTGAAGTAGGCTTTTGCACAGGACAAAGCCTGTGGCTTCTTCACATCACATCTCATGCCTCGCCTGCGTAGGCACACTGGGTATTTTGAGTCTCTACAGCTGTTGTCTCATGTGCTTGGTAGTCATAATGGCACGAGCAGTTGCATGTGCAGTTGCTATAGTGAGGAAAACTTGAGTATTGCATTCAATGTGACACTTTTGCGCAGCATGAAAGATTACACTGTAAAAATGCCTATACAAATACAAGATATTCTAATGACTTGGATGTTACCAAGAGCTCTATGGTACATTAACATGTAATGGCGAAGTCAGTGTGTTAGCATATTATGAAAGAAACCAAAGACACAATTGTTTTGTAGAATATCGTATATATTATAGCTAAAAACTTTCTCGTGTGCATCACGTGAATGGTGATTCACATATATCCTGTTGCCGTTTTCTTTTACATACAGTGCAACGTGCATGGTTTGCATAATGTTGTGTTTCATGCCAAGAGCACTGGTGCAGCTAAACGATCAACGCTTATGTCCAGGAAATACAATGAAGCCACGCTTCTATGGCAGTAAGCTTCCATGTTATATGTAATTGTTCAGTCTCACAAAAGTGTTGTTTCTCTTGGGCTCATTTATAAGCTCATGCATGTGTAAGCAAGTGCATATAAAGCCTAATTGTTGTCACAAGATCATATGTCACAAGACCTAAGCTAATGCCAAAGACCACTTCAGTATGTGTTTGAAGCATGTTCAGGTAGCATGTTGTTCAGGTGCTCGAATTTGGGTGCTTTTAATCTGCAGTCATTGTGCCGTTACTTTGCACATGTGTACCTTAGTGGTGCTAGTTTTAAGCTTGAGTCACCGCACAGCTTCAGAAGGCGCACTTTGATTACGCTGTACAGACGTTGAGGCCCCTACTGTTCAAAGTATCTCTTTATTTGATAAGAATATTAAGGGTGTTGCTACATGTAGATGTTGATAAAGTGAGCGTGCTCTGTTTTGAAGTAGTTAGGTTTGGATCTTGCTGTTTTATCAGTTTACTGGTATTCTGCACTATGGACTACTTGTTTGCATATGCAGGAGCAGAGATGATTGCAGATGCTGACACTTGGTCTTACTATCAGCAGTGTTGTGCAGATGCATGTTTTGCCATCTGCTTTATTGGAGCTCTGCAGGCAGATTGAATTGTACAGATTTTGAGCTTTCATGTGGTTGGCTGTGTGCGTGTTGTGTATGTGCATGTCCATTGTACAGTATATCAGTGTTGCTCTTGTGAGTAATTAAGCATTTCTTCCGTACGCCTACAGCGGGGAAAATGTTGACCAGTACCTTACTTAATAATGTGCCTCTGAATGTGCAGCACTTGTGAGTTGATTAACAGAGTCAAATTGTTATTAATGGTGACCTCATATGTGAATGTGAGCCTCTGCTAAACTCCTTGGTCAGGCAGTGTGTTAGCAGTGTTATAGTGTGGCATTCTTCTCACTGTGTCGGGATTCTCTGGTGTTGATTACCAAGCATTGGAATGTTTTGCCAATGCATCGAAGTGTCACATATACACAAGTGATTAAATGGGGGGCTACCAACCAGATATAACAGTGTAACTATTCTAGGCACCCATGATGGGTAGTGGCCGTCAAGTGAGTGGTGATAGAGAATTGTTCCTGTAGAACCATCCAGGATGAGCATATATATACTTGGTACAAGTCTGAAGCATCTGATGATGCACTGGGGCTCCGCTAAGATTTCTGTGCGTGTGCAGCGACTGAGCCTGTAAGCCTGTACTGGGTGATTTTTTTTCCTTGGATCAATTTATGACATCAGCACAGTACTTAATGCCAACCCGGCACATGTTGCCTGATTGTGAATGCTGTAAAGACAAAAGATCATATATGGAACACAATATCGTTGAGTGCATGTTGCCGTAATAAAGTGAGCGTGGCTGCCGAGTGTTGCATCATGTGGAGTGACCAATATACACCTTGGGCAGTAATGGCAGCTTTGGCAACGAGTTACAATTGAATGCGTGTTCAAGCACGGTTGAGTTCACCGTGAGCATTGTGGTCTACGCTATTCTGCGTATATCTGTGGATGAAAGGTTGCGCTGTAAAATTTGATATAATGATGAAGGATCGTGTAGGAGTGCAGTCCTGAGCATATTGGCATGCAGAAAATTTTAAGTGAATGATGAGCATTAACCTCGTTCGGAGCTGCAGCGCAGTCTCGTTAATTTGAACTCACTTAAATCAAACACTTCTGATTCATTCAAACTAATATTTCGTTCCTGTCTGTATTACACATGTTAAAGGGAGTCCTGTTGGACCTCCCCTTTGGTCCCATTAGAGTTTTGATTAGTGAGCTTAGTTGTCAGAATCATAACGGCGCTATTATGCATGTGGTAAGGTTTTGCTGCATTCCAATGCTTGGTATATATACAGCAGTGAGCCGTGCACTTTTGCTTTGGCAGCTGTAATCATCGTCGCTATGTCAAGCGCCTGCTAAACAAAATGCCAAAGAGAAAACAGAGTATATATATATATATGTGTGTACCCGGCAATCCTGAGAGTTGACTACTATTTATGGAGAAAAAGGCAAAATAAAATATCTTATGATTCACCTTGTTGTGTTGCTTGCGTTTGAGTTTGACCATGTCCTCCCTTGCATTTGTTTATGCCAGCACACGAGAAGCAGTACAGATCTATTGTATCACGGCCTGCAATACTGTAATGGTGCCATTGTAGCAGACACTATATAAGGCCAGAGTGTATGGAAACTTGACTAGGAAGATGTGGAGAAAAAGGCACCTACCTCTCTAAGTTCAAGAAGTCGATAAAGATCGCAGGCTTCAAAACACAGCACACAATATAATTGATTCAGTATTTTCAGGTTTCCAGATTTTCATGTCTCTGGTAGCGCTCTGAACTATTCAGGAGTCCTCGAAGGTTCCAAAGTCACTCTGCTAACTGAAACTCATTTGGGAGGAAAGTAAAGAAACTAACTTTCATCCTAAACAGTGTAAATCAGCTTCAAAAGAAAACAATTTTAGTAGGGGATATGAATGCTCACGTCAAAGATCTGAATGGATATACAGGTGCGGGGACCTGCCCGCTCGTCCCCTGTGGTTTGCTTCCCCGCGATGCGTCTTCCTAATTAGTTACCCTAACCAACAAGGGAGGGCGCCGGCGTCGCAGCGCTGAGGACGGCGTGATTGCTGCGCGCGCCAACGCTGTCTCAGTGTTCGACTTGAGGGCGTTAGCTACGGGAGCTTCGCGTGTTTACATCGGAGTACTCAGCAAACGTGGAGATGACCAATTCCAAACATCCGCGAATGTTTCCTTTCTTGAAACGTCCCTTCTAAGACACAAGCAGCGCCATCTACCTCATGAATTTTGCACTACTATTGCGATTTACAGGCACCTTCGCTATATAGGGTATATTTCCTCATTATATGTTATAAACATGGGCATCACGACATGACGAATCGTTTGAAATCATCCGGAACCCCCCGTGACAAACGGTTCGGCCATATTGGCCGTCTGAAGGCCCTCGTAACGCACGGTTTGGGGCCAGAAAGGTAGTCGCGGTGCGAATGGCACACACTTTGAACATTCCGAGTCAAACGGGTGGCCCACTGCTTATTCCACTTAACTCTGTGCGTTTAGGGGCGGTGCCGCCTAATTAGCGCTCAGGTTCTCGCCTTGTTACCACTGTTGCATCCTTCTGGTGATAACACCCGCTGTCGCGCGGAGCGTATTGCCGATTCCTCGTTCAACATGACGCGTATGAAAAAAAAAACGCTGATATGGCGGCGCTGATATCGCGGGCTATTTAAGCGCCACGGCAGAGCGCTGCGTCGCTCCTTTCTGCCCGGCTGCCGAGGTGGAATAAAGGCATTCCTGACAACCTTCGGTGTCGCCACTTGCTCGTTGTTCGGCGAATCGCCCCGAAACGTAACACCACCGGCTACACCTTGGCAAGCAACCAACCACGTAGGCAGGTGAGCAGTGGTGCAGTGGCACAAGGCAGTTGCTGTTGCACGAGTTGTCATCGTTCGGACGTTGGTTGCTCGGGTTCGGTTGCGACCCAGATTGCTCATCCCGAGCAGCCTCTCACGATTAAATGGCTGCTATCTGACACGGTTGGCAGGTGAACAGCCTGCCAAAAAAAAAAGCTGCTTGAGACAAACACACAACGCCCAAATGCTGGGAACGGTTACTATTGGGTCCTAGCGCACTAAAACTTGCCCATTGAATGATGTGCCTGACGCAATAATGTTTACTACCGTCGTCTTTCAACGATGCGAATACTTTTTCGCGACGGACTTAATTCGCGCTTCGACATTGTGCGCACCCAGCAAGCGCAAGGGAGAACTACGGCAGAGCGAGTAGTTGCCACACCCGCTCGTCCTCGACATTTCCTTCACTTCTTTTTCTTGTCCTTCCGTCGAAAGGGCCAAAACATGAACTTCTTGTTGCGGCTTGCGAGGTCTAGGCGAATGGTAACGTCGTTCCCCTCGACGACCGTCACGTTTCCCGGGCGGCGCTCGGTGGTCATGTTCCGGGTGGTGCTAGCTTCCGACGCGGTGACGTCCATGGAAGGCAGATTCAACAGACGCCGGATAGACGACGCACTGGACGTGCTCACGCCGGCCATGTCGGCAGCGTTGGCGTCTTCTTGCGGAGGCTGAGAAGACGCCGCAACCTCCTTCGTGCCCCCCGGTGGTGCTGCGCCTTGCGCTACTCCACCATCCGCAGTTCCGGGAAGCGGCTGAGTTTGTCCAATGGCCGCCAGCGATCCCGGCGCTGAAGACAGCGCCGCCGTCTTCTTGTGGGACCTCTTGGAGGCCCTGTGGTGCTTCTTGTGCCTGAAGTGGCCCGACCGGATGCGGTGGGTGTCCGCGGCTTCGTCGAACGTCTTCTCGGTGCTTTCCGAGGGCAACGGACGAGAGACCTTGTCCTCCGGTTCAACGGGTACGGCGTCTTCCGAAGGGACGGTTGGACGCGGTGAGGCGTCTTCGGCCCCAGCTGGCCACTTCGACTTGCGCTTCTTGCTGTACTTCTTGTGTCGTTTGGTCGAAGGTGGACTGGACGCCGAGGCAATTTTTTCGGCCTGTGACTCTTTTCCGGCTTCTTTGCTCACTGTCGACTCCCGGACAGGCAAAGGCACCTTGGTCACCTTAAGGCTACCTCGTTCCGTGGAACCTGTTCCGAGAAGTGAATGTTTTAAGATTTTGCAGAAATCCCGGCACTCATGGCGAGACGAATACAATAGCTTCTAAGAGACGCGTATGGTTGTGGTATCCCCAAAGACATCAAATGACGTGTGGCCGCTGAAAAATTTACAGCAGAGCAAAAATGTTTTCAACTTTCATACGGTAGTCACTCTTTTATTGCCAGTATGAAAATTTCGCCTCGTTCGTTATCGTGTTTACCAAATACATTGAGTTCGCTGGGAAACATTAAGTTCAGCGTAACAAAAAAAAGTGCAGTAATTATCGTCTCCATCCACCTACCAAAATCAAAATCGCAGTACATTTTTTGGCTGTGATGGTCTCTTATAATATGCTTTTTGATTAAGGGCACATAATGCTTTTTTTACAGTTCCGGAACTGATTTTATACCGCGCCTATCCCGCTTGTCTGGAGGCTCCCGTGCTGAGGTGGCAATGACACCACGTTCTCGCCACTGGCGTCCGCAGATGCTAGTACCGGTTCGGTGATTACGGCCGGCCGATAGTCGCACCAGAAGTTGCGGCTAGGCGCCGGCGATGCCCGCGCTGTTATCGGAAAAGAAGCGCTGCATCACCTGCTATCATTTATCGCGAACCCTGCAACGCACGCTGTCACCCCTCATGCAGGCAGCCCGAAGGGCGCCGGATGACACCCAGTGCCGACCAGCTGCGGGCATGTCTGCCGCTTCGGGGCCATCTGCGCACGCGCAATGGCATCGTGCGATGCGCAGCAAGCAGTTGCTGCGGTGTTAAGCGCTATGCTAGTTTCTGCTGAAGTGATCCGAAAGGGCGCCTGGAGCACTTCTTGGTGGTAGCAAAGGCGTATGGACAACATCGAATAACTTCCCGGCCGCGTTCCTTGGGACTGCTATGTAAAAAGTGCAAATGGAAAGCCTCCTGCTTGCCCTACCAGTCATAGTGTGCTTAGCTCATTTGTCCCAGTTCAATTGTACCGTAAGTTCTGCAGTGACTCATAACTGCTACGAGATTTCATCACCATCTGCAACGAGGTAAGCAATGACACTGCCTGCTTTGCAATCCTTTTTTTGTTGTTGTTGCGCGACCATTCTTGCATTCGCCGTTTTAGGGTCGTTTCCGCGACCATTTTAATGCGTTCAGTGTACCGCTGTGTGAGACCAGCCTTGGAGATAACTACTAAAGCTTCGTCTGCCGAAGAATCAATCGTCTTAATGATGAGTTTACTCAGCTCGTTATTGTCATCATACGGGTGTGGGTATTCTAGCTTACCTTGCTTCGGCGCAGGACCTTTTTGCAAGACAGTGGTCCCGCTTATCGCAGCTTTGAGGGCTCCATCGGATGGTCCTGGCTGACCGGGACTGACCGAGGAACTGGTCACGTCTGGTGAAGGTTCCTGGCTTTCAACGCCGGCGTCAGGCTTCTGTTCTCCGGCTTTGTACCAGTCTTCATGGACCACGACCATTTCCTCTCCTTTGCCATGCGCTGCTTTAGACTTGTGCTTCCCTTTCTTCTTGTGAGACCGTGTTTTTTTCTTCGTTTTTTTAACCTTCTCTTTCTTCACGACGGCGCCGGACGGGCTTGCCATCGAAGAGCTTTCTTCGCTTGACACTGGTCTCTCATCTTTGGACTGCACGGTGGTTGACACTGAGACGCCGCCAGGTGGCAAGCTGCCTTTCACGGCACTCGTACCTATCTCCAATGAGGCGACTGTTGGCGATCTCGATCCCTTGTGTCGGGCTTGTTTGTCATCTTGTAACTCAAGTGCCTTCATCTTAGCCTCCCTATCGGATTGCAAAATGGATACCGCGGAACCCTCTTGTTGGCCCAGCCCAACCGATGGTTTTGATCCCTTCCTGGTTTTGAGAGAACTGCGCTTCGGTGGTTCTCCAGTTGGGGTCATCTGGTCCGGTACTGCGGCCGGGGAACCCACGCTGAGTACCTCCTGTGGCATCTCGCTGGAAAGCGACCCTGTCTCAGTCTGCGTGTCCGACTGGCGGCCAAAGTTCGGCGGTGGCGACACGCCGCCCTTCTTCTTGCCACCTCGGATTGCCCTGAACGCCTTCAGGCTGTCGCTATCCGCGCGAAGCTCCTGGGCCAGGAGCTGACCTCCGCGTTTCTCCGGGGCTCCACCAGCGCCCTCGGCCTCCGAACTCTCACCGGAATCAGACGAGCCACCCGCATCTATGACCACGCCTCGAGGCCGGGGCACGCCTTCCATGTCAGTCAGCGGCGTGCCGACGCCGCCCACCTTCCTGTGGAGGGCCTTCTCCTTCTTCGAGGCTAGAATGGAGCCACCACGACCTGGCACTCTCCGTTTTCTGCTGGAGGCCGAACTGTGGCTGCCTTCCAGGAACTTGCGACGGTTCTCGCGAATCTTCTCGATTCGCTCTTGTTGCCTGCGGTTGCGTCTCATTTGGGTGTACAGGTCTCCCTGGAAGGCCAGCTCGTTCTGCTGCGAAGTGCTGGGCTCGGGAGACGTGTCTCCCGGCTCGCGGTTGACCCGCGTCCAGGCCTCGTCGTCGGTGGCGACGCTGGCATCCGTGATGCGCAGCTCGGAAGCCTCGGCGCCTCCGAGCTCAACGTCGGTGCCGGGCTGAGGTCGAGAAGCGAGGCCGGAGGTGAGCGCATCTCCGATGGTCCTCGAGAGCCGACGTACCGGTCTGAAGAGGGCACCCAGCGCACCCGATTCCCACAGCTGGACCAACACGGGCCCGTACTTGTCGTAGAACAGTGCCGGGTGAAGCGTCCACGCCATGCCAGCCATGACTGAAGGAGGAGTTAAGGGTCGCTCTCGTGATCTTGAATGCTGAGCTCTGGGTGCATAGGGACCGGTGTGAGCGGGGCGACCGTGCCTGGCGGTGTCGCGTGCGACTGTCACGCGACCGACAGCTTTTCTTTTTTGTCTTTGCAATTATTAATAACGAATAATTACTTTAACTTCGTCTTGCAACCACCCGTGCTGTTCAGACCTACTAAAGGAATGAATAAATCGGGAGTGGAAAAGAAATCATAAGGAATGCAAATGTTAATGTGATGAACTTTCTCCAGTGTCGAAGCTGCCGCTGTCTTTGCAAGGCTTAATCGGCAAACGCAGCTTTCACTTGCTTCTCACGCCGGCTTCGGAGTGCACGCTCTTATGAGGTTGGGTATAGGTAGAACTTAAAGATTAATGTCATTTCTTTTTTCCCGGGGAGGACGAGAAATCTTTATTTTTCGCGCTCAGAGCTTCTGTTGCTGCAGCACTCTTAATTGCAGCAGCAGACAGCTCTTCACAGCAGGTCCGACATTCCTTTGGGCCCTGCGGACACAAGGCGGCTCTTTTATTTTGTGAGAGGCTCGGAACATCAACTTTGCCAATGGCGATGAACATCATGATGCTGTGGCTAACGTCTTTTAGAGGGCAGGCATAAGCGATGAGTCTTAGCCCAGACTATGAGGAAAGAAACTACAAAAAAGAAAGCGGGATAGAACAGGTATAGAGGCTTCATTATGTTGACCCCAGTCACCGCACAAGACATCTATGGACCAACAGGGTAACATTGACACGAATGTAGATCGCGAGATGAATTTCCACTTTATTAGGAAAGAAGACGAAAACATTCGAAGCTCCAAGGTTTTGTTTTATTTCAGAAAAAACCACGGTGCGTAAGTGAAAGTGCAGAGAAAAAAAAACGCATTCACGTCCACACAACAAAAGGAAGATCGCAAAGAAATGTGACTCCGACTGCAATTGCATCAAGTCGACGTAGTGAATTATAACGCAAAGTAGTGCGTGCATTTTTCACACTAAACCATGAAAACATTTTCGTCACGCTCCGAATATTTTTCCTGCCGCCAAAACATCAAAGTTTCGGCCTACGGAGTAATGCTGGAGAAACTATTATCTGAAACATTGAAATGAAGGTGCTGCATACTCGCAATTCTAGAAGAAGTTTTCACAAAAACTTCAGAAGAAGCAAATTACGTGCATAACACGTGTGTCTGTATCCTGGGCAGGTGAGTAAAAAAAAGCGTCACATCTTTAAATCTCGGCTGCGTTCAGTACCTGTCTAATGAGCACATAGTACACGAGCCTAAAAGGCCCACGCAGCGTCACTATGAAAAAAAAAGTATCTTAATTTTGTTGTTTAGCTAGGAATGGCCACCTAGTTCGGAATTAAGCGCGTTCAAAGTTTTCAAACACTGAAAGGTGGCGCCCTCTCTCGCCCGACGATCACACTGCGCCGCAGGAGCCGCGGAGGCCGTCACGGCCTCAGGTCGTCGGGCAGCTCGGTGAGCGTGTTGCGCAGGCTGTAGTCGTCCACCTCGGGTGGCCTCGGTATGAGTCGGGCGAGGCAGGCCGAGATGAGGATGACTTTGAGCGGCTCCAGAATGATCTCGTTGTGCAGCAGGCCGGTTAGGGAGCGGAAGAGCCACTCCTTGGAGCGCTTGTCGCCGTACGAGAAGCCGTACAAGCAGATCACCACCGAGCAGACAAGCGAGCCGGCAATCGCCACCACCCAGCCGACCAGCTGGAACCACCAGGGCAGCAGGCCTCGGCGCCCCTCGCGAACTAGCCGGGCGTACTCCTGAATAATGGATTAAAACCACATGATATATCATTATCTTTTTTTCTAGCTGCATATGAACTAAACAAAAATCAAATTTTTAATGACGCTTACTGCAAACTAACTTCGTAAGAAAGTCTGAAAAGCCTGCTGCCACACATGAAACTGCCCAGTTAGGTAAGCCGATTCAAATTTCGTGCACAATCTAGGCCTCCGCGCCTCCATCCACCCGCCCACATCTACCCTTCAGAACCCTACGCTCACCAAAAGCCCACAGCAAAATCAAGTTCAACAAGACCATGGGAAGGCGATCAATATAATAGCGAAGCGTAAAACCAATAAATCAACGCAGACTTGTCGCATCCCACCCTGTTATCGCCAGCGGATTTTGATCGCTTCCTTCATAGTTCGGAAATGGTCAGTCTGGCACCACATGCCGTAGTCATTGCTCATTACATGGTCCCTACAAAAGGCTCCAAGAACACCTTTCAGTTCTACTGCAAGTATTTTGTTCCGCAAACAGAGGGATGTTACAGACGAAACGAGTGCGCACATACCTGCAGCATCTGGGTGCGGTGCTCGCTGCGCGACTCGGAGTAGTTGTGCGAAAGGTTGTCCAGGTAGCTGAAGAGCGAGATGCGCGGCTTCCGGCGCTCGGGAGCCGCGCTCATGGGCCGCGGTCGGCAGTTGCTGAACACGAAGATGACGAACACGCCCAGCGGCACCGTCACCAGGCTGACCTGCGGGTCAGGGGCAGAGTTTAGCCAAACCTGGGCCCAGACAGTGAGCCATCAATTGAGAGTGCCCCATAGAAGTTTCAGGAACAAGCAGTCGTACTTCGTGGCAGTCTAAGCATGAAGCCAAGAAATCAAAGGTATGCACGGTACTCAAGTCCAACTTTGTTAGACATTACTTATATTTTTTAAGCAGTTCTGTAATAGTTCGAGGGGTAACAAAATCTTGATTTCAATGTTTTTTTCACACTGTCTCAGAAAAGAAATGGAGTGGGTTATTACAAAAAAATAGCAGGAAACTACGAGCATCCCGAGGAGGGATCTGCGGATATATTGATTGTTATGTGCAATGTTACGAATCAGAAAAAAAAAATGGGTTGATAAGCAAGTTCCCGTTGAAAAAAATGCCCTTGATTATAATTTATGGGTTTAAGCTCGCACGACTCAAACATTCAAGCACTCTATGACAGCTAGGCTGCTCCTCGAAACAGTGGAAGAAATTTGGCTTTTTATTGCATCCTTGTTCCGAAAGCTTCTTAAGCACCTGTAATGCTGCACCTGGAAGCGACAATAAGGACCTAGAAGCCATATAATGTATCAAAGAGCACAAACAAAAACTATGGGGGGCCGTCCTTAAGTCACCTTAAGAATGTAATGCATTGATTTCACGGGTGTCGCAGCCTCTCCTGCAACTTGTGTGTATCTGCGTCAGTTTCTTTGCAATTTTCTGTCCAGAAACAGCCATATTCGAACTGCTAGCAGCTGTAGCAGATATCCGCTATGCTGCCACGGTGCCGACATTTGCATATCTCATCTTTTTTCTGATTCTTCACTTCGATCCTTTAGTAGGCTGCTGTCTAGAAACCAGGTTGCTCACAACCTGGTGGGCAAGGAGTTATGACGTCACAATGTCACTTGACATTTCTCGATTAATAATTTAACTGCCAACTACCACGGAAGACACGTTGCTCCCAATCCGATGGCCAACCTGCCACGCCAGGCAGGTTGTGCGGGCGTCACAAGGTCGCGTGACCTCTCTCGACCAATCAGGGCAGGTTACGACGAGGTCATAAGGTCACGTGACCTCCCTCGGCCTGAAATGCGTCTCTGACATCGGGAGTGTTTGACACCTCAATAATATCGCACTAAAATGCCAGCATAATAATGCAAACTAGCACGGAAGAAAACAAAAATAATTGAAAGAGGGGTACAAATGACCACGGCCATCACTTTCCAGGAGTGATTATCACACTTCAGAACTATTGATCAACCACGCTAGTATTTCATCTCTCCGTTAGAATATAGTCGTTCTGCTTGCGCTACATTTGCCTCCTACAGTATACGCCGTGGAAAACCGAGAATAATTGGTTTTTGAGGAAAGGAAATGGCGCAGTAATTTTCACATCTCGGTGGACATCTGAACCGTGCCGTAAGGGAGGGGAGAAAGTTATAATAATCATAATTGGTTTTTGGGAAAAGGAAATGGCGCAGTATCTGTCTCATATATCGTTGGAGACCTGAACCGCGCCGTAAGGGAAGGGATAACGGAGGGAGTGAAAGAAGAAAGGAAGAAAGAGGTGCCGTAGTGGAGGGCTCTGGAAAAATTTCGACCAGCTGGGGATCTTTAACGTGCACTGACATTGCACAGTACACGGGCGCCTTAGCGTTTTGCCTCCATAAAAACGCAGCCGCCGCGGTCGGGTTCGAACCCGGGAACTCCGGATCAGTAGCCGAGCGCCCTAGCCACCGCGGCGAGTGAGGAAGTTGACAGTGAAAGCAGAAAGAGAAAGAGGTGCCGCAGTGGAGGGCTCCGGAATATGAAAAATCCTTTTTGCCAAACTGCACGACATCTTCTGTACGTATAAGAACGAGGACCCGGCATTCCCGATTTCCCGAGAAGAGTTGAAAAAGAAAAGAAGCCATTGAGTTAGTGAAGTCGTCACAATTAGCGTTATTATTAACAAGCGGAACAACGGAGGACACATGAATAATGGGTGCTTCAGGGTACCGAAATGGATTCCTATAGGAAAACCAACACGCAGCACTGGGCGGCAGAAAGCAAAGGAGGATCGTCATATTAGGAAATTTAAGGCGAAGAGAAGGCAAGCCTAGCAGGGAGTGGCAGAAAATTGGGCGGGCGGATGGGATTAGGAAGTCTGCGGGAAAGAGGTGCCCGCAGCCGGCACAGAACAGGGCTAATTGGAGAGATATGGGAGAATTCACTGCCATGCAGTGAACGTAGTTAGGTTGATGACGATGACGATGATGGAGGTCTCAGCTGGTGCAGTACAAGGCTAATTTGGAGACCAATACTAGGGGCCTTTTTCTCTGAGTGGGCGGAACCGGTCCGACTATTCCAATGCTTACGGCGGCCGCTTGCACGGCCAGACGGACGCCAGTGCTGCTCACCTGGAGGCCCAGCAGGAAGTCGTTCAAGTGCACGGGCACCTCGAAGAAGCTGAGGTGCTCCGAGTCCGAGCTGGTGTCCACGTCGTGGTACATGACGTTGAACATCATGGCCGACAGGATGATGAACAGCGCGCACGTGACCCGCTGGGCGCGCGTGAACTTGGAGCTGCGGTAGCGCGCGATCACGTTGAACCACGTGTGGCCCGTGAAGAAGTGGCGCTGCAGACGCCGCCTGAACAAAGATAGAAGAGGTTATGAAGGAGGCTAACTGCCATTGATGTGCCTTTAGAGCTAGTCTTCACAAGAGTGAAGCTTCCTCTTTTCGTGGCGAATGGTTCTGGCGGCGAAGTTAGTCCCCAGATGACTAACCATTGCACCTTTAGTCAGTGCTAGCATGGTAGCAAGGCCTCCAGGGAATTGCCGACTAATCTCCCGCGAACTGTTTACCATCCCCCAGCCCCCTTCCTTGCACACGGGAAGAAAACAATTTGGTGGCGCCATCCTCACCTGAACAGCGTCCAGAAGTCCGCCTGCTGCCGCCCGTCAGCTGGCCGGAAGCGGAAGCTGCTCGGCTCCTGCTCGCCTCCGGGGTGCAACCACTGCTCGACGAAGAACACCCACACCAGGTCCTCGAGCATGTCTTGCACCACCACCGTGTGCAGGAACCAGGGCGGTCGTCCGCCACGGGCCTCCAGTGTGAACACCACCTGAGCAGCCATGCTCCATCAGGACACTTCCAGTCAGTCCTGACGGGTTAAAGTAGTATGTAGCCTCTCTATTGGCTCACATGTTCCTTATGGCTCGGCCCACATACACAGCGTTCTCTTTAGCGAACAGAAAACCGCGGGAGTTCGAAGCACGAAGTGGTTTCGGCTCCCGTTCAAGGCGAACTCAGGGGAACATCATAGTGAACCAGAGAACGTATACATAGGCAAACTTCCCGAAACAATCCTCCGGAATTGTATGCAGATTGGCGCACGCTTAAGCGACAAGCGCGCCACGAGCCAAATGGCGCCGCGCGGCCGGCCTTCGAAGCTTCTGGAGAGACGGCGAAGAGGGGGCTACCGCGGCTGCGCGTAGCATTACGTGTGCGACGCCGATTCCCTCTCCACACCTCCCGGTGCCAATCAAGTGTGGAATTGACTCCAGGCTGAAGGTTGTGCATGTGTGCATCCCATTTTGGCGACGCGTGTAAACAATCCGAGTGCTTATCGCCGCAACATTCCGTGCCGTATATAGATCCAGCGTTGCGTGTGTTCCTACGAATGCAATGGCACGATTCCCTGGTCAACGGCACATGCCGCTCAACGTGTCGAACCAGCGGAGGAACGCGCGCCACTCTGGAATCCAACGTTATGGTTAAGGGAGCCGTCCTATAGAATACGCTGTGCCTTTCTTGAAGCGCATTTCATGCTTGCATCTGCTCTCGACGGATACATAGGCTACTATATTTGGTTACGACATACTACAGCGTAAGACATACAACAGAGAGCCTTCCTTCCAGCTAAAGAAGTAAAACAAATCTGCACTCGTCTCCGCCTGCACCTCGGTGATCTCCCCCAGGGCTCGCTCGGTGGTGGCCAGGAAGTAGTCCTCGGACTTGCGCTGCAGAGTGCCCGGGTTCACGCTCTCGTCCTTGAGCAGGAAGGTGCGCGACGACCCCTCCGAGCCCACCAGCTGCAGCCACACCTGCACTCCCCACACACCGCGGGTCAGCGGTAAACGTAAAATTACCCGCGAAAGCTAAATAAAATTACGGGATTTAAGAGTGAAAACTGCCCGGAAGGACAAATCGAAGGAGAGGCCAAGAAAGAACAAGCGCAGTTGCGCTGTCTTCACCTCATCCGTAATTTGTCGTTCAGCCTAATGTCTTCTATTTACGTGTTTCGCCAAAGCAATTGCTTAAAGTACACTTGTTAAGAACAAGCGAGTACTGCATTTTTCAGTTCATAATAATATCGCTGCGTAAGTCGCGTTCCGCTTTCAATTGCCCTTTACGCTGAAAAGTCGCGTAAATAATTTAGCGCTAGCTTAAATAAAACGACTTTTTGACTCCTCAATAGCGACGAAAATGAAAATGCGCACCTTTCCGCTCTCAATGCGCAAATGAGTGACAGTGGTAGCTGCACCATCTGAGCACAATGGCATCGCTCGTCCTGCGCTGTAATTTGCTTCCGCGCCAGCCATTCTGGTGCTCGCTGCTACTGGTAGTTCTAGCTCAGGGCATAATAAATTCCGTGATAATATATTCTGCTAACAGATTATATTACTGTGGCGTCGTCCCATTTTTTTTTACGACGGCGTCCAGGTGTTAATGCAGAAAAACTATCTAATTGACGGCTTTTATATCTTGAAGACCATATAATAATTCTATATTGCGCAGTTGCCTGATTGCTTCCATTACGACGTTCCTCTCTGCTTAAAGCAGGGGACGTTCCATGGCCAGTATAGCTACCAGAGCGTCCTTCCACAAGACTCGGGGAGTGTTCAGGAAGCTGTTATGTGGCCAATCAACATTCGAGGAGCACCGTGCGTACTACAGGCAAGAACTGAAACGAAAGCGAATTGAAGAAGTCTAGAACACAATCCATTTCGCAGTTTCTGCGTTCTTCGCCCGGCCTATACCAAGTGCCTTGATTCGTGTTATAATGGGATCAATCATTAATATAGCGCACGATATACAGGGTGTTCACCTAAGACTTTACAGTTTTTTAAAACAGCCTTTTTGAGTTAGAAGAGCGCTTTTTAAGGCATACCATTGCCAGCGGGGTAGTACTTCAGACGCAACTAAGGCGTGCTGACCAGCAGGCTGTTTAGCTAATAGAATGCTGAAGTTTTTAACTATTACTCTTAGGCTCCTTAATTATTCAGAGGCGTGTAGCCTACCAAAGTAATGTCCATACCTGTGTTTATAATTTCGATAACACTGTTACCCTCGGCGCTGTGGCCCAACAAATCTAGCTATTTAGACAAGTTACGTGCACTCGAGAGGTTGATTTGCCTGCAAACTTCTCCAGAGCACATGTATATTGGCGCGATGTAGCCAAAATTTGTTGGGCCACAGCGCCGAGGTTAACCGCGTTTTAGAAATTCTAAAAACTGATTCGGATATTGCTTATGGTGGGCTACACGCCTCTGAATAATTAAGGAGCCCAACAGTAATAGTTAATAGCTCTACTATTCAATATTAGTTAACTAGCCGGTTGGTCAGCACGTCTTAGCTGTGTCTGATGTACTGCACCACTCGCAATTCTATTCCGTAAAAGCGCTCTTCTAACTCAAAAAGCCCAGGTTTTAAAATTGTGTAAAGTATTAGGCGGAAGGCACTGTATATTGCGGATAAGGTAAGGGAGATAAGGCAATTCCCGCGCACCTTGCTGGTGGTTCCGGCGTTTCGGCGGAAGCCCGTGATGATGGTGACGATGTACGGCTGCTGGTCGGTGGGCAAGTTCTGCTGCAGGTCCGTCACCGTGTTGTACACCTCGTCCCGCTGGTCGGCCCGGTACGCCCACAGCAGCACGGCGCCGTACAGAAGCCACAGGGCCAGCACACAGCTGCTCACAAGCAGGTGGCGCTCGCGCACGCCACGCGAAACCTGCGCATGAGCACACGAATACTCCGCGACGGTGGCATTTAGGCATCTCCGTCCGCCTTTTTGTCCCTTCAACCAGCATTAATACAGTCATCTTTAAAGTGACAAAACCACGAGTCGACATCCAGGCTTGATCTGCGGCCAGCTTTGTGGCTCATGGCTCCACCTATTAGCTGAGCACACAGCTATGGCTTGCGCTCAGCAACTTATCTTTCCCTGACATAACCAAGCTCTGAGCAACTGTGATCAGTTCCCCTGAATGTAATGAGCGCAGTGCATCATCTTGTGTATCATTGCCTTCCCATCAACAGATCATGTGCTTCATAAACCTGCATACCAGAGGTGGTGACAGCGATGATGACAGTGTGCGGCTCATCGCATAATTGGAGTCATTGTCGCCGCCCAACATTGTTAGGTGGAGCGTAGGCACTACTTAAGGGAGTCAGCCCAATGTCAGCGGCTCCCGTGAAATCTGTTTTACACATCAAACGACAGCCCACACGGCGACCCCTCTCCCTCAACCGTGCAAGCGCTACCACTGGCGTGACCAGCCGCATGTAATGTACGATTACAGGTATGTAAAATACCAGCCACCTTCACAGTGTTGCTATGAAGGAAGCACAGTTCAGTGCAGGTGGAGCGCAAAAGCGACCGTGTACTGAGGGAGTCGGTGCATGACCTTAAGAAAACCAGGTAGCCGAAATTAACCCGGAGCGCTCCACTACAGTCACCTGCGTCTTTACCCGTAGCATATCTAGGGCAAGTAAAAGGCAATTTACAGATACAAAGGAATTTATATGACGAGTGAAATGGTCTGGTTTAGTTTGGGGCCGATAATCCTGAACACTAATAGCGCACTCAGAGACACGGGATTAAGAGAATGGGTGCCCGGCCTGTTCAGGCTATGTTGACAGGTTCTTACCTGAAGGTCCATCTAAATTGTATTAGACGAAAATAAACTTGATTTGAAATGATTTCGGAAACAATGAGACAAATAAAAGTATATGGGCGGGGGTGGGGCAATTGATGCGGAGAGCAGATAGCGGATGGTCGTTTGAGGTAACAGTTGATTGATTCCAAATGAGTGTAAACGTAGTAGGAAGCGACAGACGCAGGTTGGCGGTTGAGGTTAGGAAGTTTGCGGGGATAAGGTGGCCGCAGCTTGCTCAGGACAGGGTTGAATTAAATATCAATGAGAGAGACATTTGTCCTACAGCTTACACTGATAGGCTGATGGGAATGATTATCGCCTCGGGGATTTCAATCTACCACGGGTGCAATGGGACAGCCGGGAATCACCTTCCGCCAGGAGATCTCGTTGGGCGCCACCCAGTGCGCCCCGGAGAACCAGGAGAGATGCGAGCAGCGGCAGTGCAGCGTCTCGTCCGAGTCGACGGCGGCCGAGCAGCCGCGGCCGGACCACGAGGGACGGCGCCAACTGCGGCAGGCCACCAGCGCCGTCCGCAGCCGGTAGCGCACCCGGCGGGGGTCGGCGGGCCGCAGGGCGCCCACGCCCCACTCCAGCTTGAGGCGCACGGCTACGAACAGAGGCATTCCGCCCAGCGCCAGGCGGGGGGCAAGGGTCCGGTTGGCGTGCCACTCGGGACCCGGGCTGCGGAGGAGTTCGGCCTCCGTGGGCTCGCGGCCGGCGCTGAACGTCACCTGCGTCGTGCATCCAGAAGGGGTGGGTCCTCCGGAAGGGGGGCGGTTGAGGGTTGCCCCTATTATTTCAAGGAAATACCCCAAGGCGGGGCAGATTTGAAACAAAGAAGTAATTACCCATTAGCATTAACCAAAGCGCAGTCATAAGTTTGCAGAGAAAAGCTGGACAGGTTTCAGAGAAATTAAATAGTTGAAAATTCGCCCTGGTCCGGAGATCTAGCCCGGAACTGCCGCCTGTTCGGCTTAGTTGAGGATCCACCTTGACAAAACAAATTGAAGCCCTGAAACACGCGAAACACTTTTACGCCCATGGTCATGTTACGACCCGGTCCGCGTGCCATGGGTTCAACTGGTTCAACAGGTCTTCCTACGTATAGCTGGTGCTGTAGCAGCCTCTAATGCAGGCTCGTGCCTCTCGTAAACGAAGAGGTCAACGAATCTGAAGAATTCAAATGGTGTCTTTATGAACTAGTGGAGCTATACAGGAAATGCAGGAAGAGAAGGTCATCCCTGAGCAGCTCTTAGTGGAGTAGTTAATCGTCGAGCGACTCCTCGTCGAGCAGCTGTTCGTCGATCCGGGTCTCGTTGTCCCTCTTGCCTGGACATTTTTCGTATAATTCCTCACAAGTTCTCTACAATTTTACCATCTCGTCAGAAAGCATGCATGCTTGATCAGGGTACAAGTGCGCAATATCCCCTCCCCGTACGTACACACCGTGTCCCGCAGACCCACCTGCAGCAGGTCGATGGGCTGCTCGGGCTCGATGTGGACGAGCAGGTCGAAGCCGGCGGCTGCGGACGGCACGTCCACCCTGTGCAGGGTGACCATGCCGCGGGACGCGTGGGCCCGACTCGGCTCCCGCCTCTCGGGCCTCAGCTTCCGGAGGAAGAGCTCGACCGAGGCCTCGGAGCGACCGTCGGCCCGCTTCACCATCACGAACTGCGTGTTCAGCAGCGCGTCGTCGGCGCACGGGAACGGGCTCACGTCCATCACCAGGCACCTGCGTGCGAAGGGCGGCGTTCATAGAGAGAAGTTTCTTCTGCTGGGGGCGTAGGCTGCGTTTGTCGGGCTCTCCCAAGATCTCGATCTCGCTGTTGTCGTCCGCATCACTTGTGGGCACCACTTAGCAAGGCCATATTATCCGTTGTCATAAATTACGAGAGCTATGTGACCAATGGGCCATGTGATTCATTGAGTACATCTGTCATAATTAGCGCAGGAACAAGCACAGACTGTGTATAAAGGGGCAATTACAGCGGACAGTGCTTATCTGGCCGTGTAGAAAGCACAGGATATTCATGTTATTCAGGTTAGCTTGGATGAGGAGGAAGGTGAGAAAAAAGTAATGCAGGAAAAATAGCCAGTACATGAAAAAGATAACGTCTTCAAAATACATCAACTTCTATGGGAACTGACAGAAAGAAGAAGACAGAGAAGAGCGGAGGATCAAAGGTGCAGTGATGCACCACCAGTTGCAAACGCCATCGGTGGGCAGGCGTTTATTAAGCTGTTGCACCCAGGGCTTCACGAGTGCATCCAGAACATCTTTTTTAGTTTTACTACTGTGTCGGGCTACATAACTACAACAAAACTCTTGCACGTGATTGCGGCACCCTCACGCTAAATGCGGCAGTGTATGGGGTGGAAAGGGTGCTGAACGTTGAAACGCCAGCTGCCTTTCTGGTTGTATTTCGCGTTCACAGCGAGATGCCCTTGCGGTCCGAGGTCCACAAATCCCACCTGGCCGGTGCGGCTGGCTCCAGATTGACGAGGCTGGCGCTGGGAAGCCCCAAAGTGGTGACGCGCTGACGAGGCTGAGCCCCACGCACGCACACCACGTAGCCTGGCAGCTGCAGCGACAGCGAGTCCTCTACCGACGGCGCCAGGGAGCGCTGCACATCATCCAGGGTAGACAGCAGCGCCCTGCATCAAGTAACGCCCCCTTCACTCCGGTGCCTGCACCCTTATACACAAATTAGCCAATACTCGGTTAAAAGGGAGTAAGTTGTGCTCTAGAGCACTCCTTTTAGGGGCATGGAATACTGCCCAAGTCCCAGGGTAGATTTCGGTCACTAAATATACGGAATAATTACTCTTGACAACCCAGGTACATCCCCAGCGCATAGCATAGTAACTTGATGCAATTAGCAACGACAGGACGCTTTTAAACGCGGAAACCAAGATCTTGATGTCAACAAATAGAGGGGGTTGAAATGTCGATTAAAATCTTCGTACCTCCTAGAACTTGGCATCTTTTGAAGAAGGAATTTGTCTTGCATTGTCAACCGTATGTATTCCGCGTTTTTAGTCATGGAAATGTACCCCACGGCTTGGGCAGCATACCCTGCCCCTAAAAGGGAGAGCGCTAGACGACAATGTACTCCCTTTTTACTCCCGTGTAGGCCTAGTCGTGTTTAGAGCGTGTAACCTTTGTAACCTCACTCCCTTCGCAAATGGGTCCCTTTGGACGCTCACTGTTTTTTTATCACAGCGGTGGGGCATCGCTTAATTTATGTATGGGCAGTGGCAGGTTGCTATATTTAGCATAGATGGTGCATGCTTCGCTACGAAGCCCTAGCTCACGAACAAAAAATGGGCAAAGTAAGGATTTGTTCTCAAATTTCACATGGTGTGTCACTATAGGTGTAAGGTGTCCAATATTTTCCCATTTGAACTGCATTTCTATCGATCGGCAGTTGAGCAAGGAAGCAAAGCCCTCGCACCCTTTATTTTTGCCCAGGGCGATTGCGAAATCTTCACCGTCCTCTCCGCCACGATGCATGGTACCGCTCATTAACCACAGCATACGCGCTGAATAAGTGGCCTTGGCAAGTTGGGAAGCGAGGACTTGCCCACCTGGGCACAGTTCTCGACGGACCGTGGTGACAGGACGACAGGCCACTGCCTTGGATGGCGCTACGGTGGAGCGTGGCCACGGCTCGCAGCAGAGCCACGGACGCGGACAGCCTGGGCTCCGGCGGCGCCGACAGCAGACCCCGCGAGCGCAGCGCGTCCGCCCAGCGGGAGGCCAGTCGAGAGACGCCCAGCTGCGCACCAGGGGAGAGGCCTGGACACAAAGAAACAGTGCCCTACCAGTTGCAGTTAGGACCCACCAGGCGAGGTGAAAAAAGTACCGTCCTCGACAAAAAATACGGACCCGTGAGGAGAACGTAGACAAGTATAGCGTATTTACCAACAGCGACCAACGAGCTGTCATCAGGCCTCATCATGCTATGAGGAGTCTTATTACCATTTAAAGGAGGATAGCGAATGCGAAGATTCCCGCCTCGCAGGTTATCCTCGAAGCTGACGAGGTTATCCTCGCACTGGCGAGCGAAGTGTTGCTGCACCACTCCCAGCCCGCTTTTGCCGCGGTCACGGCAGCCTGGCTGCCTTTGGCGAAGAGAGCACCGTATACTCATTTATCTGGGAGAAAACTGGGTTTTAAAAATATTCCCGCCCGTTGATTTAAACTCGTGACGTCACTGCCTTAAAGGACAGGTTGTGACCGCTTTGAAGTGAATTGCAGGTTTAGCCTTGCCTCCGGGATCCGCGTTTTTAATTCGGTGCCGACGCATGCAGTTTACTTGCGAAACCGGCCGGTGATGGCGACATCTGTACTTCCCTCTTTTGTTTCTTTTCTAAGATCGTTTCTTGTGAAGGTTTTTTCTATGTGATTATAACATGGTTCTCTATCGATGAAGACCAACTTCTTTGTGTCTTCAGGGTCCCTTTAAAAGACGCTTAGGAAACATATCTAGCGATCATTTACAGTGACAGACCAGTGGCGCCGCCTGCTGCTGGAGAGTAGTGAAAGCACTGCTTGCACAACACTTTCCAGCTGCGTGTGCTCCGCTCACCCGGCAATGCGAACCCCATGGATCGCAAGGCCTCGGCGCCGTGCTCGAGCTGGAGCGCTGTACGCAGCCGCACTCTCTGAAGAAGTGGCAACAACAGCGCCGCGGTGGCAGTAGACGAGTGTCCGCAGGCGGCCGCGTAACTTGCTGCAACGGCCACCAGGGACAGCGTCGGGTGCACAAGACTGTCGCCGGGCGCCTCTCCAACCGTGGTCGCCACCTGATGCCAAAGAAAATTTGACGCCACTGACAAATGGGTGTCAACCATGTGACGAGCGGGGCATTGTCGTGATGCCGGCCGGCCCTAACGATTTCAGCTGATTTTTCTAGGGATTTCAGCAGATTCGATCAGCGCAAGACATGCTTTTAAGATGCTAGCGTCTTCGAGCCCTTGTGAAAAAAGCAAATGTCGAGAGTGATCCTGTGGCCTTATCCTCTACAATGGGTGAGCATCGCATCAATGCTCACGTGATGTGCATAGAAAGAACGACAAAAAAACTGTAGGAGACACTTAAGCTCCGCCTAAAGAGTACGACGCGATAGCGTTAATGGGTTTATGTCCATATATGTGAAACTGTTAATTTCCTACTTTACATTGAAAGCTCGCTGACAGTCCTCATACCACTCCTGGTGCAGCGGTTAAGCGGTGCGTCACTGCCACCGGTGGGGCTTGTGGGACCCAGGTTGGTCTGCCCGAGTGACGTGTCGTCACGGATCATTAACTTAACTGCCATCTGCCACGGTGACAAGTTTGCTCATAATCCGGTGGGCAGGTTGTGATGACGTCAGAAGGCCACATGGCCTAGGTAGCGCCCCCTGCCACCTAGGTTGCCTCGCTGGGGATTTTAAGATTTTTCGCTCACTGTAAACGACGCCTATGAGGGCGCCGGCTTTTCCGAATTGAAGTCGAATTTGCTTGCGGCACCTGGCGCCAGAAACATGAACTAATGGCGTGCACAGTTTTTTACCAGCTGTGCCAGTGGTTCGCAGTGCTGCGGGGGCGCGACGGTGACGTTCTCGGGCGACGAAGCGGCGCCCTGCACGCGTAGCTGCACCGCGTACCTCCGCTCGGGGTCGCCCATGGGCAGCTTGACGCGGTACGCGCCCGGTCCCGGAAGTACGTGCACCAGGCGGCCCTGCAAATGTGGATGCGAAGAGAAGTGTGGTACACCTCAACCACTCCCCCTTCTTCGCCCGGGATGAGCTGGAATGTTTTGGTCTTCGTATCGGGGTTCATCCTATTGAACCAAAATAGGAAAATAAGCAAAGTCAGCCTATAGCTCTTGATAACGGAGCCGGTGGACGACACAGCTTGATGAACGTGACGTCACAAGCGGCGGCAACTAAGACAGACAAGCTGAACAATTAATCTCTCACAAGAATTCTGGGGACGCTTAAGTCACCTTAGGAGTGGAATGCGATATCGTTAGATTTCACAGTTTTTGTAGCTTTTTTGCAACTTCTGCATGTGTGTGCGTCAGTTTCTTTGCAATTGCCGGCTCATCAACCGCCATATTCTGACTGCTAGCTGCAGTAGCAGATACCGGCTTTGCTGTGACCGAGTCAACATCTGCATAATCATTTTTTTTCCTGGTTTTCGATTTTGATTTCCTATCTATGTTGCCGTCTATAAACTAGGGTGCTCACAATCCGGTGGTCAGGTTCTGATTACGTCACAAGGTCACACGACCCCTCTCGGTGAATCATTGTCACCTGCCATGATGGACAGGTTTGGATGACGTCATAAAATCACACGGCCACTCTCAACCAACCAATTAGGGTTGTCCATCAGGACAGGCTGTGATGATGTCACAAGGCCACGTGACATCTCTTGACCAACTTGCAAATTTCGTCTCGGATATCGGCGGAGTTTTTGTGTGACGAGAACTCCAATGCTATCGCGTTGAAGAACAGTTAGTAAGCAGTACCTGGTAGGGCTCCTCGGTGCCGTCGTCAGCGAGGTAGACGCGCAGCGCGGTGCCTTCCTCTCCGCCCGTGCAGCCGAGCAGGAAGCTGGTCTCCAGCACCGAGCCCCGCACGGGCTGCACGATGCACCGCAGGGGCTCCACCCCCTGCGCCACTGCGGCCAGCAGAGGCGGCGTCAGCAGCAACACCAGCAGCATCGCCTCGCGGTTCCTCCAGGGCATCGCACCTCGGGGCATAGTCGGCAACTCTTCAGGCTGCCAAAGAAGTGTCGCGTACAACTTTCTGAGAAACCGTACACGAAGAGAGACTGCTTTGAGAAGGGTCTCATTTCATTTTTACAGCATTGCCCGAATTTTCGGCAAAACTTGCAGAACAGCGCAGTATCCTGAGGGTTGTAGTAGTGCCGGAAGTTAGGATTAATTTTCGCCACATGGAATTCCTTAAAGGGTATCCAAGTCTAAGTTCACGGACATTTTTCTTTCAATTTTGCCTCCGCACAAGTGCAACTTCTGCGGCCAGGACTCAATACCGAAACCTTGGGGCCAACAGCCGAACGCCACACCCAGATCTAGAGCCATCATGGCAGATAAGATCCGAAAAAGACGAGTGTCATACCGATATAGTCTGGTCTTTAGGAAGAGTATGTTTTGAGGGTGCGTCGTAGCGAACATAGGCAAGACCGAGCACAAGTTGGACTTTGGCCACCGTCATGGCCGTCCATAGAAAATGACTGAATAGCACGTGGACTGGAGTTCAAGTGAAAATGAAATCATTTCAGTCCTATTTCCGCTGAGTGACGTCAAGAAACTGATACTATGATCATTTCCGTCCCAGCCTTTTCCTCTTACGCGGGCGCATGCAAGCTAAGCCTTGCGATGTGCCTATAAGGCCGTTCACGCGATGCTATAAACTGCCTCATTTCCGACTTTCATACGATACTGGCATGTACTCACCAATGTGCCCGTTTTATCTGGGTGCTGTCTGAAACGAATGACGAAGGAGGAACCGTTCTAGAAGGAAAAAGCCACACTGAGCCGCAGGAGATTCGTCGAGGAGCGCCAGCACGAGCCAGTTCTTCTTCCGTCTCTTCTACAGCCCTGTCGTGCAACATGGCTCACGTGGTTCTCATTTACTGATTCCTATACAACGCTCATCAATAACTGATGACTGCATACTGCTACACATATTTAGACAAAAATGTCAGTTACGCCCATAACCACGTATTAATGAAAGAAGTGTAGAGACATGGAATTGACAAATTGACTTTTTTTCCCGCCGCAAACATTTCGCGCCGGCGTCATTACCGTACCTGGAAGGCTGTCGTCATCAGAAATTTCTCGGGCAAACGTCCACTGCAACCGAACCGGTGGTCTTGTAATAGAGCTTCCGCCTCGCATTCGGCACGTGCTGGGTTCGATCCCCAGTGCCGCCGGGTACCGACCGGTTTTCGAATGGTCAAAACAGGCTCTAGTAAAACAACTTCACAATTCTTCGGCCTCTTATTCGCGTTTTGATGAGTAGGCGACCTAAACACCAAACCACCGCCTGCGCACTACCGATGCGGGCGACCCCGCCTACGAGAATTGATCCCTCAATCCCCGTTCCTAAAAATAAAAGTTTTTCACCACCACCACTGGCGACCGGTGTAGAGTAATGGTCCAGTGAAGCCAAGAAGCCGAGCGCATAGTTCACACCCAAGTCCGTCAGCTTATTGTTAAAAACTTGGATATAATAGCTCGCGCCGTAAAAGAGAACAAAGCTTGAGAAAGGACGTACGCTATAATAAGAACGCCAACTAGATGCACCTTATGTTCGTTTTCGAAGACTACACCAAATGTTACTTTTTGTTGCGCCATCTTTCGGTTATGGAGGGATCATTTTCTTGGCTCTATCGAAACCCATACGATCATTTCATCACTCCCTGTAAAGGGGCAAAGCCATGCCATGCCATGCCAAGAGTACAACACAAATTGTGAGGGAACCTAAAATACACCAAGGGAAGATGTAATCACGCTTTGCGGGCAGTAAGAAATAAGCTGGAGCCCAAATCATGGTTCATTTTTTTTTGTTTTTCTGCGTTTTATCAACATCACTTGTTGATCAATACAGTAACAGGAGATAATTAACTTACTGGCAAATACTCCAAAGTCATAACCAATCACATATTTTGTCTTTGCTCTTCAGAAATATTGTTAATATTACCATCAACAGACAAGCTTTAGCGCTTGTGGATAATTCTAAAATGTGGTCCTGTTGTCTTATGAAAGCGTTCCTTCAGAAGCAGATACGAAACGAATTTTGTGCCGCAATAAGTATGACCTAACAGGCAAAGAAAAGAAGAAGCATGAAAGCGAAGTCGAAAAGAAAAAAGAAGCTGTTCCACGCGCCGTTCATCCTCGTGAGGTAGGCTTATACCTGCGGGTCGTGCCTTCCGTGCCTTTGCTTGTACTTGCTTCTTCCTGGACGAACGCCTTGCCGCGGTTGCAATACTTCGCGCACAAGTATTCACTCGGCTTCTAATTGTCACTTGGTGCCTGCTTTTTTGCAGGTAACAGAGAACAGCCAACGGCTCGCATCTCAACCCTACGACAGCCTTTCATTCCCACCGTAGACGCAGTTCAGGTGACGACAATTCAAAGGTAACCACTTTTGCCAGTGCTGCATGTTCATTGTGGAGAGTTTTCATATCGATGGGCTTATAGATTGCTATATGTATACTTTGCGTTTTCGCCGGCAGCGTTTACTAGATGGAAGGCCATACTGGTCAAACATGCTTTAATGCCAGTCAGTACCAATTGCATGACCGCATGCATAGACTTCCTAAGCAACAGATTTGTTTTAGTGAGTCCGTCATGACATTTCTGGCTGGTGAAGAGCTGTTGCGTGAAGCTTGTTCTTGACGCGGCAACCAAGCCTACATTTATGATCTGCACTGCGGTCAAGGTTGCATCATTGCTACCCTGCGCCTATTGCAGTGATGACGACAAGGCGGTAATAAATTATATTCTTTTATATGTTGAAAGCGCTCCGCTGTGTAAACTATTCGCCTTTTATCTCGCGTAGCATTACGCTAGCAAGTGTTCTTCGTACAAAATCTGTTTGCTTTTCTTGCTAATTGGGGGGGGGGGGGGGTAACAATTGCGGGAACAGTTAAGCGCCACCTTAAGGGCATGGCGCGAGAGCGTTAATAGCTCGCTTCAGGGGCCTGAGTGCCTCTTTTCATACCACTTCGCAGACACGAACACTGTCGGACAAGACATACAATTCCTTCCTCTAACCTAGTCGACCGAACGGTCTTCGGTGGCCTAGACGCAGCGTGTTTGATTCAGGATCCGAGGGACACTGGTGCGGTTGCCATCTCACCCTAATTTCATTTTCAGTGCGCTTGCTTTCCAACCTTAAATTCACATTTTATGTGATGTCTTATAATCACATTTAGAACACGCTGCTCCACGTATGACGTCACTACTTTTTCGACCAATCCGCAACGGGAGCCTTAACGTTCTCACTTTAAAATTGAAACCTTTAACCATTGCATTTGTTATTACGTGAGTCTCTGTGTTGCGTTGCAAAGCAGTCAGAATAATTCAGCATGACGAAATTGGCTAATATTTTAATCTTAATTTTATTTTCTTTTTGACATATTCACGAAGACCACAAAGAACTCACTGAAATCAACTTTTAGCCTCCCGTTTATTTGAAATGCAAGACAAGATGTTATTCTTTAAGAATGGCATTTAAGTTGAATAAAACATGCTTTGACTGATACCAAAAGTTTGAACTCACGCCTCCGTTTATATTAAGTCTGCATTATTAAACAACTCATTTTTTCCTATTTCACGCCAGTAAAAGGACCTTGTTGCGATTGTGATCGCGTTACATTCGCGCAGATACGGTATTTGCTTGTCTGTATCGAATGTTTGAAGCCGATAAAAACAGGCAAAAGCGACAGCAACTATTCAAAGTCCAATGGACAGTAACAGGCGCGGCTGATTTATACGTCTCATTGCATTACCAAAACAATGTAGAACTGAGTACCGTTTTAATGCATACGTACTGACGGAAAGACAAACTAAACACAAATCGCTGCCGTTACAGCATGGAGAGTGCCAGCACCGCCACCTATTACGGGAACGAACCAGAGTATGGCACCTTGCTCCTACTACTAGTAATGATTGTCAGCGGTAAGTTGCGATCAGCTGCGCACTGTCATAACTAAAAATTCTGGACAAAAGCATTTTTGAGCGGGAAGGAGTTTATGAGCGCAGTTTTTTTATATATTATAAGATTTCACTATAACAATCACTATATGCACTGATCTCCCGTCAGCGGGCTTCCTTTTTTTTGCTTTGAATGTTTTTTCTATCGTCAAAAGCGTTCCCAAGTGGTTCTCCATGGCAGTCTTAACTGCTCCATGCGAGCGATGGAAACATTTTAAAAGAAAGATTTTGCTACATTTCGGAAGAATGGATCACTGCCTTCAATATTTCTAAACCAGTACTTCAGTTTCCTAATATTGAAATTTTTGTTCAGTAATGTTGAGCATGGATTCGACTAGTATTTCCGAAGTATTTAGAGCAAAGCTTAGTCAGGCAAAAGATGGAATGAGTCGACTTTAATTTCATTCTAATGTCATTCTCTATGTTGTCTTTGACACCAGTCGCATTGCTAGATAGCTCATGGACGAGAAGTCTCGAGTCATTGAGTCAGTGAGCAGTGAGCAAGCCCCTTCCGGAACTTCTTACTTCACCTTACTACACCATACCGTGCCACAGGTTGACGTTAACCGACTAAAACAGAGCGCATAACGTATTGCTGACTGGGAGAGAGCGAAATAGTTTTCACTCTGCGCTAAAAACTATATCGGTTCCAAACTGTGTGGCACAAACTACATTACCTGACACAATTTTCAAAGTAGATTCAAAGCATAAAATGCAAGAAATCCAGGAAGCCTTCTAAAGGATTCGTCTTTGCAGAAGCTTACGGTGCCGGTCAAACAACATAAAATTTAACAGTCGTATGTGCAGCTGCATCGGCAGATGGTGTAAAGAACTTCAGTTCTGCTTTTATGTAATGCATGCCCAAGAACCTATCCAAGGTCTTATCTTTCTTCCAAGTCCAGAAATTGTCACAAGTACTTAATTAGGCAGGAATCACACGTTTTTAATTCTTATATTTATACTTCTTTTATATTTCTGTAATGTTGGGAGCAGTGACCCGAAATTATGAAACTTTCTCACTTTTATCGGACCCTTTAATCGCATGGGTGAAGCAGGGTTAAGTACCCGTTTTCGTCAATATCCCTGCATAGATCGGTACAAAGATTTACTTCCTCTAGCTGGCTCGTCTGGTTTTAAGTCTTGCGTGTTTTTCTTGTAACACGACAGGGACGAACACATCTGGTCATTAATACAAAGTCGTGTATTAGACCACATTTTTTTTAGATGTCAATTTGTTCTGTGCAGCACTGCTACGCATGATGAAGGGAGTGGTGAACATTCCCGTGGTGGCCGTCACTGTACTCTGGGGCTTCGTTGCCGGCTTGCTGGTTGACCGCTACGGGTACAAGGAGAGCTTCCTGCCAGTCACCAACTTCCACGTCGGCGAGCTGCTTCACATGTACATGCCAGTGTTGGTGTTCACCGTGGCGTTGAACCTCAAGTACCACCTGTTCTGGCACAGCTTCTGGCAGTGTGTGTTGCTTGGTGCCGTCGGACTCGGTTAGTGTCACGTTGTTTCTTCATCCATCAAATCTTTCACATACTTTTCATCTTCGCTGCAGATGAGAATGCTTTTCTTTAGGTACCCATGCAATAGCGACGTCATTGAATTTTTATTTTGCTGGATAGCTCAGAACAAGGTAGAACAGTGGTGCTGCATGTCACAGGCAGAGTACGAAATGTTGCTTAAATAATGATAATAATAATAATAATTGGTTTTTAGGGAAAGGAAATGGCGCAGTATCTGTCTCATATATCGTTGGACACCTGAACCGCGCCGTAAGGGAAGGGACAAGGGAGTGAGTGAAAGACGAAAGGAAGGAAGAGGTGCCGTAGTGGAGGGCTCCGGAATAATTTCGACCACCTGGGGATCTTTAACGTGCACTGACATCGCACAGCACACGGGCGCCTTAGCGTTTTTCCTCCATAAAAACGCAGCCGCCGCGGTCGGGTTCGAACCCGGGAACTCCGAATCAGTAGTCGAGCGCCCTAACCACTGAGCCACCGCGGCGGGGCGTTGCTTAAAGTTCAACAGCGGCTTTTTTGTGTTGTGCGGTCGGTGTTACTAGCAGACGGGGTTAGCCGGAATATGTGATTTACAGGGTACAAATCGCGCACTTACAGGAGCCGGTTACAACTACACCTAAGAGGGAAGGTAATCGCCAGTAATTGGCAATTTCTACGTTAGATGCAAATCACTCTGGAAGTTAATTTTTGACGCACAGTGTTTCGTGATCAAAGTTGCCTGCCCCAATAATTTTTCAATACTCCACGAAGTATTATTTACGGGAACTTCATAGCTTATTATATTTGATCCTCAGAAGACTTTACGTTGTATTGTTACATAGCATTTATTCATATACTTCAAAAATGTAAATGATTTTCGTTATTTTGGAGTCTTCGTAGCATGTTCCTGACGCGTTTTTCTGGCATTTGCGGGTCTGTGCAATTGTTAACAAATTTGGTCAGCCTAGAAATCTCTTACCAAATACTTTACCTTACTTCTTGCAGGGTTATTTTTATCTGCATTTTAAAAGAACTGGTTCTTCATTTATTTGTGTTTTAAGCCACACCTCTCTTCGAAGCTCTGCCCTCGCTTTGAGGGGGTCTCAATATAATGCGCAAGCAATCAAGCAGACATTCGTAGCTACCACGAAACTCTTTGGTGGAGTAATTTTAATTCATCTCTAAAATACATGCTAATAATAATAATAATTGGTTCCGGGGGAAAGGAAATGGCGCAGTATCTGTCTCATATATCGTTGGACACCTGAACCGCGCCGTAAGTGAAGGTATAAAGGAGGGAGTGAAAGAAGAAGGGAAGAAGAGGTGCCGTAGTGGAGGGCTCCGGAATAATTTCGACCACCTGGGGATCTTTAACGTGCACTGACATCGCACAGCACACGGGCGCCTTAGCGTTTTGCCTCCATAAAAACGCAGCCGCCGCGGTCGGGTTCGAACCCGATGCTCTACAGATTAGAGAAGCTATAGCTGCTGACTCGGTTGGTTTGGCTAGATAGGAGTACCACTTATTAATAGACAAGTTATCCAAGTGAGCAGCTGTGTCATCTCTCCCCTGTGCGCAGCAGCACTGGGGCACAATGGATAACAACAAAGTATTGGAAGGACGGAAAGCAACGGCGCTGCACTTGCACAGTTCTCCTTGTCCTCCCTCTGTCAGGCACTAACTGACCATTAACTACCCCTGCGGCATGTCTCGCTCAGTCTCTGATGCACCTGTTTTCGGACGATCCCAGTGCTGAGCTGCTGCATGTTCGTCCTGTACATGACCTTCATGGTGCCGTCGAGCCGGGACAGCTCTGGCGGTGGCCGAGATGACCGAGGAATCGGCAGCCGGGAAAACCCTGGCGATAGCTCGGCCTCCTCGGCGCTCATGGGGTTCCTGGTGTGCTGCCCGGAGCCCCTGTTCTTCAGCGACGTAGCCTTCCTCAGCACTGGCAAGCTTTCAGCCCTTGCAAAATGGTCTATAGACAGTCTATAGACAGTCTATAGACTTCTTACCGACTATAGATATTTATATTTATAGATAATATATTTATAGATTTATAGATTTTATAGATATTTTCCTATAGATATTATTTTTGTGTATTCATAGTCCATAGACTGTCTATAAAAGTCTACTAAATTTTTAGGTCTGAAGCACTTAGAAACCTCATAATAATTGGTTTTTTTGGGGAAAGGAAATGGCGCAGTATCTGTCTCATATATCGTTGGACACCTGAACCGCGCCGTAAGGGAAGGGATAAAGGAGGGAGTGAAAGAAGAAAGGAAGAGAGAAGTGTCGTAGTGGAGGGCTCCGGAATAATTTCGACCAGCTGGGGATCTTTAGCGTGCACTGACATCGCACAGCACACGGGCGCCTTAGCGTTTTTCCTCCATAAAAACGCAGCCGCCGCGGTCGGGTTCGAACCCGTAGAAACCTGATACGTTTTAAAATTTGATTGAATTGAGTTAAGGTAGCACTAAAATGGCTCATCGCAGCAGGGCTGTGCACCTCGTCTACCGGGTTTTCAACAGTAGACTATCAACTCAGGACTTCCGATGAAACAAATTTTTACTGTGGTAAAAAACACAATGTGTACCATTCACGCGATTCAGCAGAGCATGTGACGACTCTTTAAAGAAAGTTTTATATGCGCGCACGGCTTAACTTTTTAAGCAGTCCCTTGCTTTTAGTTAGTTTAACGAACTGAAGTTTTAGCGGAAATAACAGGATGGAGCAGAGGGATATCAATACGAAGGGCTGATAACGGGCGGCCTTTTAGGGTAACATGATATGGGAAGGAAAAAAGGAGACGATAACAGCAGATAACGAGTAGGGAGGTGAGACGGATCTGACGTGTGACCCTGGAAATCAATGGTTAGTCAATGGCAGCCAATTAAAACCTGTACCATGGCGATGAAGATCAAGCCTTCTTGGCTTTTTGAGTGTGCCTCTCAACATCACGACTTTTGGTATTGACTGACTGACTGACTGACTGACTGACTGACTGACTGACTGACTGACTGACTGACTGACTGGCTGGCTGGCTGGCTGGCTGACTGACTGACTGACTGACTGGTTGGTTGATTGATTGATTGATTGGTTGATTGGTTGCTTGCTTGCTTGATTGATTGGTTGATTAGTTAGGTTGATTGATTGGTTTGATTGGTTGATTGATTGCTTGCTTGCTCGATTGATTGATTGATTGGTTGATTGGTTAGGTTGATTGATTGGGTTGATTGATTGTTTGATTGGTTAATTGATTGATTGCTTGCTTGACTGCTTGATTGAATTATTGGTTAGAATGATTGATCGATTAATTGATCGATCGATCGATCGATCGATCGATTGATTGATTGATCGATCGATTGAAGCTGGGCTTTAAGCAGTCTCAGCTGATACACTAGGCTTGACAAAAGCATTGACTCTATCTTTCTTTGCAGCAAAGTCCCACATCCTGGAGACACTGGTCATGGGAGAAGCTCTGGTGGGCATCTCGTTTTTCTGGTTCGTCTACAGCACCGTGGCCCTCGTAAAGCAGTTCAGCTTCTCCAGTGAGTTCGCTCTTTCCCTTGTCGGAATCGCTGACGTAGAGAGCAGGGAATCTAAACAGCTCAACTATGCAGTCATGAGCGGGTTTGAAGAGATCGAATAACCACCAAAAACGAACAAAAACGCTTTTGTAGTCTTGGCGTAGAAGCCCGAGATGAAGTTTACTACAGAAAGCGCGTCGAAACTTAACGAGGAGAATTGCACTTCGTGCAAACGTGCTTACAATAGATACAGTTCATCAGGTTTCAAAGGAACGCCCTCAGAAAAACGAAATAGTCATGCTGAAACTGTGCGTTTTGATTAAGATATTCTATATCAGCTGATGAGCGCAGCCATCAACGGCTGCAGCGGCGGTGGCCAAGTGCTTGACCATCCACCTCGCATGCGGAAGATACAGGGTTCGATCCCCAGTGCCACCGGGTACCCACTGGTGATGGGTACAAGCTTTCCCCTGGCCTGGTGAAATTCTTGAGAAATGGGTCTTTGACCCCACCTTGAGTAGGTGAATACACCTTGTGCCATGACGCTCTTTGGCCATGGATGCCCTTGCGCCATAAATATTCATAATCATCATAATTATATCAGCTAATGAACTTTTTGCTAACCCGTGACTATATTAAACTGTTCTAGCTGCGTTTAAAGGTTGAATTCGTTTTATCGATTGTGCCGTATTGCCTGTTACCTTATTTCTTTTGCATTGCATACAAATTAATAAAATCTTTTGTTACAGTGTTCTGTTCTTCCATATGAAGTAAGGATAGCTAGTCGCACTGATTCCAGGCTTCGCACTGGTGTTGGCTGTCGTATTGTCGACGCGAATCGTAGCTGTGCTCTTCTGTACTTTCATGGTATTGTTTACTTCGAAGTTTCTTCTTATTTTTACAGTGCTTATGTGTCCAATAAAGAAAACAACTCTACCCCTTGTATAAGTCTTGTCCTCTTTCTGAGGGGTAAGATAGCTGGAAGTATTTGCACACTTTATACGTGTTCTTCGTTTGTTCGCATACTTGAGCATTTTATTACCAATCTCACGCCTCCCCGCAGACTTCGGCGTCTCCCTGGTGACCACCCTGGGACTGGGCCCGCTGTACGGCAAGCTGATGGGTCACCTCCTGGCCTACCTGCTGATCACGCTGTCCAAGGACGTGTCCATCACCTACCTGGTCTCCCTCGGCTCCGTCTACCTCACCTTCCTCTTGGCCGAGCAGACCTTCCCCGGCAGTGGCGTCACCTCTGTCATTGCCCTGGCGCTCACTGCCAGTGCCCACAGCGCTTCCACCATCATGGACCCTGTCGTACTGCGCAAGTGAGGAGAGATGGCCATACTCCTGCCGCCAGCTTCTGATATAGACGTTTGATTTTACATCTTGCTTTCTACCGCGAGGTACCTGCCACGGATAATCCCCCCAATCCCCCTTAGCGATTGTCCACTGATCCGGATAGAGCCTTATATGCGGTGAGATGGGCACACAGTCTACGTTGTTCTAAAGACACAGAAAAGCTGCTTGCAACGCTTCCCAAATATAGATTCAACGGTCCGTGACAATAGTTAATCAATTCACACAGGCGAGAATGTCCCGTTGAGAAATTTTCTTGATTTTTCACTGTTGACTGCGTTCAAGATGATGATGAAGGCCGCTTTTTACTTATGCCACCAGGGAGACAAATACCGAAGGTATAACCCTTAAAAAATGGTCTATATACAGTATACAGACTTCTTATAGACTCTGTTCTCTTCGTATAGATATATGTTTTGTCTATTTATAGTCTATAGACTGTCTATAGACAAAAGTCTACTAAAAGTGTGTGGCCATAAATCTATAGATTGCCTATAGACTGCCTATAGGATTTGTATTGCCTCTAGAACGTTATTTAGGGTTTCTCTTTAGAGAGTCTATAGACTTTATAGTCAGATGTTCATGGACAATGAAATGAACTAAAATGAATAATCAATTTTTAGTCACTGCATTTAGCGTGCTTGTTTCTATCCAAACTGTGGGGTGTTCGTATGCCGAGACAATTCCCGTTGGTAGCATTCTCGTCGCATTCCAGTGCTCCTAAATATTCGTCACTGGAATCACTTGCGTTGGTGGCGATTGGAGCAAAGTTCCTACCAGTGTGACACAGCTCTTGGGTATGTAGTTCAGTCTGCCAATGCCGAAGAGAAACAGGTAGAGCTCATAACTGTCTCCCTTGCAGTTTTGTCTAACGTTATCACAAAACGCTATAAGCAGCAGCTGCGTCACATCAGGGAACAGTTTCGTGCCGATGGTTGGAGCCTTGGTATTTACGTAAGTTGAGTTGAAGGTGTGCAGTAAATATCACGTCACCAAAATTTTGCTTGTGAAGCAGTTATAATTACGCCTGTCTCTAGGTTTCTAACACAAAGAAGAAGATGAAATTTTATTACTTACTTTAATTAGTTTGCAAATTCTCAATAATGATAATTTATCGTAATCCCACCTAGTCACATAACTTTATTCCAAAAATAGTTTTTCTGTAATCCTCAGCATGTGTGCGTTTATTTTACCCGTCAGATTCTGATTTTGGATTCCCTATCATTTACACAAAGTTAATACAATACAGGTGTCCGAGCAGCGTTTTTGTTAAAATAATCAGTGCGTTATTACTGTGGATCTGCATTTTAACAAGTCATCTGGAAATACCTGTTCATAGTGTCTCATCGCAAGTTTTCCAATGAATTTTCAAGTAGTAATTGTCTTGCAATCCCTGTGCGCTGTCTTAGTAAGAAAGAGCAACTATGTAATCTTGCTGTTTTAGCGGTTGTCAGAATCCTTTCATCGTTCTCTCCAAAGTGTTGACACAGGGTGTTGCGTTCAGACATCCGAGCAGACAGTGGACTGGGCAGCATGGCTTAGTGCTTTACTGACGCACGTTCAAAAAGTACCAGAACGATCAACAATTGACCCGGTGAACCATATTGCTCTAGCTTTTCTAGCCTATGGCTAAGAGGAGATAACACAGAACGCGCATGCGTATGCGTGTACAGATCCAGTTATTATGGTAACGTCATGCTCTGATACAACACACGAAGTCTCCGATGTCGACTTTGTCAATTACGCGAAGGTTTCAGCCTACAACTGGCAAGAAGGGGGCTGGGGAAGCATAGATAACTGCCAGGCACCTTCGATATTGAAGGACTCTCGTGCTTGAAAGGGGCTTGTCCTGGAAGAAGCCCAATGGGCACTGGATGTCCCTTGGACGTCCTGTGGACGTCCTGAACGACCGCAAGACGTCCACGGGAGTATTAATGTCCATTGGGAGTAGTTTGAGCCACATACATTCCTTAGGCAGTCCCAGCGCCTTCCCTTCCTTAAAAGCCTCTTCCTTCTCAAGCGAAGCATATAATTCCAGCGGTTCTATACCGTTACGTAGATAGTAAATGGTGCCATCACATTCCGGCAATTTTTTTTCTTTTTTTTCTCTGCGCCAGGTTCTGGATGCTCTTCCGCTACACGTACAACACGGTGATCATGTTCCTCACCGCGTTCAAGGTGGGCCGCGATGCCGTCGAGTACCTGGCGGCAGATGACATCATTCTGCTGGGCCACACCTACGCCGCCAAGATCATAGTGAGGCGAGTGGTTTCCTCTACTTTTATAACGCCAGAGCATTGGGAGGGCCATGAAGGCGAACACTGCCATTCGTCGTGAAGTAACATGGTAAGAGCATAAGTGCACAAAACATGAGTGTACTATCAGCTCCACGTTATACTTAAATGGGCCCATCGGAATGTGAAAGGTAAGCCACAATGGCAGCACCACCTGTCTGATGGGTCCAGAACCAGTTCTTTACTACTTTCAATGAGTGGTCACCGAACTTCTAGAAATGACTAACCACCCGAATACTTGCAGTCTTTCTTATTGTCCGCTTCGCCTTTCAGCTCTTTTTTTATTTAATGCTTAATTTGGCGCCGATAGTACATGCCTCTCTTGCAGCATCAAAAGGTCAGTGAAGGCAAGGTCATTACTTGTGTAATTCGCTGTGCGTGTGCAGGGGAATGATGGTGCTGGTGCTGTACCCGGTTCTCTGTTCGACGGGCTACGACCTCAACTGGCGCCAGTGCGTCGCCCTGGTTTGGATCAACTTCAAGAGTGCCGTCATCATGGGGTTCTCGTTTTCATCCTGGATATCCAACATCAACGTCAGCGTCGCACTCAGGGTATACGCAGTCTGCCTCCGCGATTCATTCAAGCGTTGTAGCAGTTCTGCAGCAACAGCTGTCTATGAAAGGTTTTTGTGCATCAGAAGAAAACGAAAGGAATGTTGTAGGGCCGTAACACGTTTCACTATCTGTGTTAGGGATGGTGCCCCGCTGCACGACTTTCAGCGTCTGCCCAGATATATCAGCACAGAGGATAAACACAGGTGTATATCAGGGGTAGGCTGACCTTTGAGCTTCCCTCACAGATAAAATAATCCACTGCTGTAGCGCCACAGTAGCTCTCACTCTAATGACCCATTTAAGTCATGGCCCGTGAGCGTGTCATCCCACAGTTGCTCGTTTTACCAGTTCAGCGAAGATCTATGACCTGAAGAGAAACTTAATTGTAGCTAAGCATTTTTGTGTGCATGTGTGTGGCTACATCACAGGCCTTGATTCACAGTCAATTAGCACCAGCAATCCTCCTCTCTGAGGTAAAGAAAAATCGCGCAGGCACTGACACATCTGCCAATGAAAGGGAGTACAGAATTGCACCGCACTTCAACGTAGGTGCAATGCTCAGCTTACGAGACCTTAGGAATATCTTTTAGACAGCAAATTGAACACTGGAAAACTAGTACAGTGGAGGCCGCGAATCATGGGCATACGCCGTCACGTCGCATCATAATCGCCATCATCAGCCTGACTACGCCTACTGCAGGAAAAAGGCCTCTCCCATGTCTTTCCAATTAACGCTGCCCTTGCCAGCTGCGGCTACCATATTCCTGCAAAATTCTTAATCTCATCTGCCCACCTAAGTTTCTGCCGCCCACTGCTACTCTTTCTTTTCCTTGGAATCCAGTCTGTTACCCTTAAGGACCAGCGGTTATCTTGACTTCGCATTGCATGCCCTGCCCAAGCCACCAACCTTCAACTATATGATTCATTCAGTTCAGTTTATTTCTTTCAGATGTATACACAATTATAGAATGGCTACATGGGCAAAAACTGGCTAAAATGCATCTTGAGTGGGCCCAGGTATACATTTGCGCCAAACGTTTTGACGCCCAGTTTAGAAAGCACAAAATAAAATAAACTAATGCAAAGACTAACCACCTGTAAGCAATAGTAAGGAGAATATGCGGTAATCAAGAAAAACAAACAGAAATGCAAAAACAGGATGTTGTGAATGCATAGTGGTGTCATAAATTGCAGGCGAAATGAGAAGTTCGCAAGCGGCGGGGCACTGTTCATCACCCATAATTCCACGCGCGCAGGAGGACGCCATCCGCTTGGGCCTGGTGTTCCTTGTGCAGTCCATAAACATCACGTCTCTTCCCGCACTCATGAGGACACTGGGTGAGCGCTTATCCCATTGCTTCTTGCGGTGACAGTGGGGCAGGTGGCGTCAAATTAATGACAAAGCATGGACAGTTTTATCGTAAGCATCATCTGTGTGGCATATGCGGAAGGTTAGCCGCACGACACCCGCCAGTGTTTTCCGTATGGAGACAAAAGTCAGCGTCCTGCTGGGGTGGACACACTGTGACCGTTAATGACGTAATTGGGAGCACTAAAAATTTGTTAAATAGACCTGGGATTCGTTTCCCGTCTCCTTCTCTCTGTCTCTACTTTTGCGACGATATTTCAGCACGGAACTTAAATTCTGAAGTGTTCAAGTGCTGACCGAATAAGAAATGTCCCAAGTTCATTGGGCAATATGAGCTGTGGCAAATGTGCACTATGCAGTCCTGTGATCCAAATAATACTAGTTTATTTGGGCCTTGGAACCTTTCGCCTCTGGAGAGGTCGCGGAGGCGGGTAGATGCCTCGTTGATGTCCAATACTTGGCACCAAAACTGGTTCAGTCCGGAGGACTTCAGTTGTACCCCATCTCATGAAAAGTGAAATGATCGGGCATCGAAGAATTCGTATTTTCTGCTATGGGTGATCAGTGTGTACAAAATCGGTGAACTAGTGACCTTTTTCCGAACAAATGCTGGAATCCTATCAGGGCCAGCGGCATTGGGCCAGACTGCACAACACAGCTCCATGTAACAGTCTTGGTCAAAAGTCTTAAGGCCAAAGGCCTTTCGCTTCAGCCGCATAACAGCAATTACGGCACTATTAAAGACCGAATGACCTTGAAATGCTAGCAGTAGGTTTATTCTTGCGGTATAGTAGCTTGCTGCTTCACTTATGTTTTGAATGATCCGCTACACGATCGAAGCATTCCAGGAACATTCATTTCCCTGGAGCTGAACGCTGTGGCCTTAAGACTTTTGACCGAGACCGTACATACTTACCGCGTGTTAGAGACCCGTGATCTACTGCATTTCCAGCATCACAAGTTTGCGGAACCCTTACAAAAATGGTCTATAGAAAACCTAGAGACATCTTATAGACTCTATTGGCTTCCTATGGATATTTATCTTTAATATTCATAGTCTCTAGACTACCTATAGACAAATCCAGGCGCTCACAAACAACGACACAGAGGGGACACAGCGCTTTGATTTATCATAATGAACGCCTGGATTTATCATAATGAACGTATACCAACCAGCTCAGTTTTCTGCCCTGTTGCTATAGACAAAAGTCTGCTAACAGAGTATGAACATAAATCTATAGATTGTCCATAGACTGTCTATAGGATTTGTATTGCCTATAGACTTCTTTAGGGTTTGGCTATAGAGAGTCTGCAGACTTTATAGACAGGAGTCTACGGACACTCTATAGACTGTGTAAATAAATTTCTGTAAGGGAAGATACGAGGGCAATGCATGATCCATTCCCACACTATGCATGCGGCGCAGGCTTGGTGCAGATGTCGGAAGCCGAGAAGGCCAACATGAACATGGTGGTGGCGGCCCTGCGCAACACGGCCAAGGAGTCGACGAGCAAGCAGCGTCGCGAGAAGAACTTCAGCGGCGCCGACTGGAAGTGGGTCCAGGTGCACACGTTCATCGAGAACCCGTACGCCGAGATGGCGGCCGGCGGCGAGCGCAGTGTGCTGGTGCCGCGCCTCTCTCTGCGCCATCGCGACGACGACTTGGCCGAGGCGAAGCACAACGCCAACAAGAACATCCTCCGCCTGCAGAAGGTGCGCTGGCTGTGGGTGAAGAAGAAACAAACACAGGACGTTTTCCCCTGTCTAACAAGATATTCAGCTACGGGCTATTCGCGGTGGCGAATGATGTGCCGTTCTTTCATAATTTTTATCTTCTCCTGCTTTAGAATACGTGTGACGTCACTATGCCGCCACTCGTGGCGTCGCTCTTTTCGTACGACTCGACGTAATAACATCACTGCTTGCTGAGCATGATGTTATTACGCCAAGACCACAGAACTGACAAACGTTCCCTTCACAGCCACGGTTGTTAAATTTGAAAGTGTATTCTCGTAATGGGGGGGACCGTTATAAAATGGTGTGTAGAATTTCTATAGACTTTTTATGGTTTGTGCTTTTCTATAGATATTTAGTTTTGTCTAGTTGGTTGGGCGCCCGTCACGGCTGCGGGAGGTGGTTGGTTCGAAACCCACCGTCGGACACCCACCGGTAAAAATGGGTACAAGCGGTTTCGGCCTGGCACTCGGCTTCCTTTGGGGTGTAGATTGTCTATAGAAAATGTTGACTGAATGTGTATAACCATAAATCTATAGATTGTCTATAGACTGTCTATAGGATTTTTATTGCCTATTGACGTCTCTATAGGACTTGTTATAGAAGTCTATAGACTCCATAACAAAAGTCTATGGATAGTCAATAAACTGTCCATATAAATTTTTGTAAGAGGAGGCTTGACATTCAGCGTCAACTAGGATGTATAGGAGGGGCTTGGAAGAGAGAATGTACCAAAGAGTACTCGGGGAGGAGAGGGGAGGGGGGGTCATTTGACGGTTCCTCATGCGACCTTGCTGTCTGATGACGTCATGCTACGTTCGGGTTTATGAGTAACGAAGATGAGGAAGAGCCTGGCAAAATAATGCCTCCGGCGCTGACTTCCGAGCTGTAATCTAACTAATGGGTCATACGATCAAAGGGTAACGTGACGTAGTAAAATGACTGACTTGATTAGAATAGGTCACATAACCTTGATATGCAATGACGTCATTTACAGCGGACAATGTGCACGAGATCTCTGGAGGGCCCGGCATTATCAGCTAGCGCTGTCAACACAGCTAATGTTAACAGCTAACAAAGCATATCCTTTGCAGGTGTGCTACAACAAGCAATACGAAGACGGCATGATTCACAAGAAGACAAACACGACGATCCTCGCAGCCCTCCAGTACCCGATGGAACGAGAACTGTAAGTCTTTGCTTCATGTATGTGCCTGCTTCAGGTATCGGTGTTTAGGGAAGGTGTGCTTGCAGTAAACGGTGAGAAGTATACCGGTTTTGTCCAAGCAGGTATGGGCTACCAGCCTACTCATGTTACTCTGATTCTGGCTGGGCCCGAAGCAGAGCCCCCTATCGGCGGTGGGATGTTTGTATCTTGGAGGTTTTTAGAAAAGCAGTTGTGGGGTCCTGGACATAAACTAATACTGAGGAGTAGGTTCCAAGCGAAAATAATTTCTTCCTTGGTGGACTTGTGAGCGGCATTATTTATTTATTTATTTACTTATTTATTTATTTGTTTGTTTAGAGCAAACTGCAGGCCCAGTGAAGGGCACTGGCAGGAGGGGCACAATAGGCACAAAACAAAAAGTACACGGCAAGACATCAACAAAAACAATTCAATGCACGGCCTGTTCTAAGGCATCAATGTCAACTACTGACGATGGTGGTAGCTGATTCCACTCGATAATGGTGCGGGGAAAAAAAAGAAAATTTGAATGTATTAGTTCTGGTAAGGTAAGGTTTTAACGATTCAGTGTGCCTGTTTCTTGTAGACCTGCACGTTATCGGTTGAAGATACAAATCGGGAGCCATTGACAATTTGTTATTTTTAGTAAAAAGAGAAATCTTAACGTTAGTATTCTGCGCCGAGCTTCAAGGGCCTGTATTTTATGTTGAAGCGTTAGAGCAGGTGGTCAGTCAGTGGTGCGATATTTAGAAAATATAAACCGAACAGCTTTGCGCACAATTCTTTCTAGGGCATTAATGTTAGTTTTTGTGTCAGTGATTTCCTACATTCAGCATGGCAGTTTTGGACGGTTTAATAATCAACTCGCAACAAAAAGAAATCAACAGCGTGTTTTAAATTTGTATCAATTTTTTGGCCTTACATACCTTAGTTCTGGAGGTTTTTGTGGTGTCAACGTGTGCCTACTGTGTCATAAATGCGTCAGCTTTCGACGAATAAAACTCTGTTGCCTATCTTAATCATAGGTTATAAGAGGAAAACTGCTTTAAAAATAGAAAAACTGACGACAAGTGTACTCTAAGCTGGAGAACACACGAGGCAAGCTGCAGCCGTTCAGCCGCTTCCCATGAAAACTGTGTCTGCTAATCCGGGGTCCTCTTTATTTCCGGTTATTCCCAGTTATTTCACCGGTTATATCGCAGTTCACGTTCCACTCATGCCTAATTCTGCTAAACCTGGCGCAGGTACCTGAACGTTGACATGATGATGCCGTACATCACGGTGCCGGCATGGATTTACTCTGTGGTGAGTGCGACATGCTGATTTGTCCCCGCGAGCGAAAACCATATTCAGCTCTTCTCATTTCAAATTGATGTAGGCATCATACATGCATTTTGACATATGTGTCCGTAGATCCTTTCCCTTTGACCGTTATCCCTGATGTCTTTCCGCAGAGGGATACATCACCTTGTTAAGAGCAAAGCTCGCCTTCGTACCATTCCATGTCCAAGCTGCTATAGATAGCAATTCAGAACTGTCTTTAAAACGCAATGGCCGCGTATGGCGTATACTGCGTCTATGTTATTTCCAGGAAAGAGGCAAAGTTATTCATGTTGTACAGATGAGCTGACTGGATGAGGAAGATTAGAATATCTAGAAGTGGTTCACAAGCAAGGCTGCCTCGATAGAGTACAAGGGCTTTGGCCACACTTTAGAAGAGCAAAACTGCATCAGTGACATCCACTTTTTTTTATCGATAGCTCTACTCAACACAACAGTGGCTCACCTCAAGTTGCGTGCCTATTTGACCTTGGTTTAACCTTGAGAAGCCAGGCATAGCAACAGATTGTCTTTGACAGTTTGACCGCGGCCGATTTGGACCAAAATCGATATCTTTCCATGAGTGACCGTTCCTGACGCGAAGGCTGCCTCCAAATTTAGGCCGGGACATTTCCAAAAATTTGGCCCGGACCACCCCCGAAATTTGGCCTTGGCCGATTTAGACCAAAATTGATGTCCAACCACACCCAAGCAGCACAAGTAATCGGCCCAACATTGGAACTGTATTGCCAAATCTAGCCATACAAAGGACCAGGATGGGACCATCCTGTTGCAATATTGGGTCGATGACCTGTGCTGCTTGGGGCAGTTGACAGTGCTCGACACTATGGCGACCTCCAAACTTGGTCAGGGTCATTTAAAAAAAATTTGGCCCTGGCCACCTTCGAAATTTGACCTTGGCCGATTTGGACCAAAAGCGATCTCTAACCATAATTCAGTGTGCCCGACACGACGGTGACCTCTAATTTTCGCCCGGCCCATTGCCAAAATGCTATCGCTCGAACTTTGTGTATAACTGGGGTTAAACCCTGCCTACTTTTTTGCCAGGGGCCGGCTATAAATTGCTTCTTCTGCATGCTAGCGTGTCGCCCGTTGATGGGTTGCTCAATCCTTGCCCTCGACAGAAAGACATCCTGCAGAGGTTCGCCGGCACCGAGGTGATCGAGCGACGCAGTTCGGGCCGCATCACGGCTCGCACCGAGGAGACCGAGACCTCCTTCATGGATATGGACATCCTCTCCAACACCATCACGCAGGTGAGCTCCCTTCTTCGGTGTCACCTACCACCCGGTTGCGAGAGCCACGCTCTTCTGTTAAGACTAAATCCAGCGCGTACAGCCTTTGTCAAAAGTATAGAGCCCAAGCGGTGAGCCGTGTATAGTAGGGCACTGGTATGTATCATCTGTGGTAGTCCTACCCGCAAGAGGTGACCACCAGAGTTAATTCCTCTCATCTTTCAATACGTTTGGAACGGTAGCAATGCATAAAGATCCGCACAGCATGACTCTGAAGTAAACCACTATTATTCTCTACTTTCGACAAAGCATGCATTTGCTGTCTTTTTAAGCGAAAAGCTTCACTACGCTAGGTAAAGGAGTCGTCGCGTAGGCCGATGAATGACTTTGAACGACCTTCAGTCCAACCACGTTAGCCGTGTATGACCCTATGTGGCACAGTTATGGTGTCGAACCCTTGACCCATGACCTTAAGTTGCCTATGACATTAGGTGACCTTTGGGTTGATCTTTGGCCTTAAGAGCATCCGATGGGGTGATGTGAAGCCACGTGATGTCATCCGATGGGGGTGTCGTAAGACCATGTGATGCCACGTCATAGCCACGTGGCCGTGTGGGTAGAATGGCTGTCGCGAGCGTGTAGCGGAGCTGCCATTGGACAAGCTTCAGACACTTATTAGCAAGCGTGCTTGCTTTTCGCTGAATTCAAGGGTTAGCCGAGTTAAGCCACTTTCAATTTTTTTGCACACTAGCACGTATCGTCGCGGTGTTTAAGAACACCAAAGCATTCCATACACTCTAAACACTAATAGACCTATATGGGAGTAAAAAGGGAGTAACCTGGCCTCTAGCGCCCTTCCTTTTAGGGGCAAAGTACACTGCTCAAGTCCCGGAGTAAATTTCGATCTCCATATATGAGAAATGCTTGCTCTTGGCAACGGAGGCATATTCACACTTAAACTTGGTGCAGTTAGCAATGAACGTTGGCTTTATAGACGCGGCCCGCGAGGTCTTGAGGTTAGTAGATAAAGGAGATTGAAACGTCGGTTAAAATCTAAGTAAATGAAATGCTAGAATTTTATGTTTTGAGGATCGACTTTATTTCCCTTGCCAACCATAAGAATTCCCCGCTCTTAGAGATAGAACTTTACCCCAGGGCTTGGACATGCCCCTTAAAGGGAGTGTTAAAGGACAGCTTACTCCCTTATTACTCACATCATATAGGATTATTCACGTTTAGGGTGTATCGAGACGCACCGAGGCACCTACTTAAGCTACCTTCTGCACGTGGCTGATAGTTTCTCCTGAAAAGGAGGTGCTAGCTTTGGAGTAGGCCTTGTTAGATTATTACGACAACTGATCATTCGACTAGCAGTGTTTGCTCTGTTGATGATATGAACAGAACCGCAAGAGGGAGTATGTGCTGCGGACGGCCACTTATCAGTAAGGTGTAATGATTTACGAACTTTGTGCTGGCAGGAAGCAGGACCAGTTCAAGATCGAAAATGTAAAACCTCGCACTTTGTATCGGCCAGTTGCGTTATCCAGGTGACATACTGTTGAATTCTAGTCATATAAGCCAGTATTTCCACGCTGCACTATGCAGCTGTATTCATAGAAATAAGCATTCTGGGACACAAAATACTTAACAATAACGTATAAAATCGGGCAGGCTGACACTAAACCTTAAGGTCAGTCAGAAAGAATCAAGTTAGGTGGCGAGTAAAAGTTGCTATTGACTGTGCTAACCCTAGGCAGCTACGAAAGCGGCCGTCGAGTAATTTTTCATATTCACCGCCGTATTTCAGTTTCTATAGTTTGAACACATATCTATCGAACTATGTGAAATATATCCTGACAAGAACGACACATACAGAACAATGCCGAAGATTACAAACCAACTAGGCCCATTTGAAGCTCTTCTTATATCCAGAAACACCGATCAAAACTATGCTGAACGTTCAAAGACGCCTTGTGTGTGCTACACGAAATTGTTTCACAGAAACAGTGCCATGCGTAACAAAAATAGTTTGATCCAATATGCGTTGCACTGTTAGTGTACACGATATGTTCCAACATTTATTTAAATGATAAATACAGGGCAATTAAAAGAGTTTTGAACAGCTTTTTACAAGATGTAGGGGCACGTCAAGCCGCACTTCACTGCTCTTCCGCTCAGTTCCTCTCCATGGCAGCATGGGAATAAAGCTGAATTAAATTCACTGACGAAACTAGCCGACCTTACCGGCCTTCCAGTCGTCAAGAAGGTCAGAGATAGAATCGTTATCGTTCACAATGGTGAGGTCTAGGGGGACAGGTGCTTGAAAGATGTCAAGGTAGGTTCTAGCGATTGTAAACCTGGAATACTGCATGTCCAAAAATCATTGCGACGTTCGCAGCATGCACTTGAGAAGAACAAGTTTCGAACGTTCCCTTCAACTTAATAAGTCAGATCTTCTGCAGGATACCAAACACTGAAGAAAAGGGTGATGCGTGGTATGACCCCCAGTGCCACCATGTTTACACCCATTTCCTGTAGGTGCAAGATTTCTCTTTGCCTGGCGCTTGTCCTGTCTGGGGTGCAATGCTTGGGAAAATTGGGTCGTTGGCACCACCTATATGCTAGACAGGAAAGCTCGTTAGCCATTTTTCATCTTAGACGAGCTGCCTTGGCACCTTAGACTGAAATAATGACAAATTGTTGCCGAAAAAAAGAATACAAACAGGCAAACAAATAGAAATTAGAGGGGCATTTAAGCTCCGCCTCTAAGGACATGACGCGAGAGCTTAGTGAGTTAATTCTCACATGTGTAGAAGGTCATTCTCCACTTTACAATCATACATAGTGGGTGCCTCATACCCCTCCGGTCGTAGTGGTGCAGCGGTTAAGCGATGCGCGACTGCCCGGCGATGGGAGGCGCTCCCAGCGGTGGGCCTTGTACGGCACAGGTTGCTCTTCCGAGAAACCAATAATTAATTTAACTGCCATGTGCCACGGTGGGCAGGTTAATTGTGATGACGCCACAAGGTCACGTGACCTAGCTGGCCCACCTGCCTCCTGTAGTTGCACTCTGGGGACCACTTGCCAGAGCCATGGTTGTGATTTTTTCCTCACAACGCCGACAACGACGACATCGCATTTTTTGGGGAACGGGGCATGTAACGCTATCGCGTTAATAACATTATTTGGCGCACTTACAACCTAATATCCTCCATCATCATCATCAGCCTTACTGCACCCACTGCAGGGCAAAGGACAATCCCATGTCTCTCCAATTAACCCTGTCCTTTGCCAGCTGCATCCACCCTTTGCCTGCAAGCTTCTTAATCTCATCCGCCCACCTAACCTTCTGACGCCCCCTGCTACGCTTACTTTCCCTTGGAATCCACTCCGTTACCCTTAAGGACCAGCGGTTATCTTGCCTTCGCATTACATGCCCTGCCCAATCCCATTTCTTCCTCTTGATTTAGACTAGGACGTCATTAACCCGTGTTTGTTCACTCACCCACTCTGCCCGCTTCCGGTCTCTTAACCTTACACCTATCATTTTTCTTTCCATGGCTCGCTGCGTTGTCCTTAACTTAAGCTGAACTCTTTTCGTTAGCCTCCACGTTTCTGCCCCGTAGGTGAATACCGGTGAATATCCTTGGCCGCATCCTTTGCCCGGCCAAATTCACACAAAAGCCTTGACTGCACAGTCGCGGTTCGTTTACACTAAAACCCGGTGTCCGCATCTTTGTTCCAAACCAGGGCTGGTACCAAGTGCTCGTAGGCATGGTGGCTGTGGGCTTTGTGCTGCTCCTCAGTGGACTAGCGGTCTACTTCCAGTACAGGGCGAGCGACCTCGTCCTGTCCGTCGTGGTCTCCGTCCAGGGCCTCTACGTCGTCATCTGCGCCCTGGAGGTTCTACTGGTGGTAAGCACGGCCTCCGCCTCCTGCTCACCTCAAAACACCTGGCCACGCACTGCGTGAATTTTTGGGCGCGGGTACAAGGACGCGTGAGCCTGTCGAATACGTGCGAGTTGAATCCACGGCTCTTCCACCCTGAACATTTCCTTTTAAACATGAAATCCTCGCAGGTAAACATTCAGCAGGTCTAATCCTTGAGTATTTTAATGCAGAATTACGTCCTGGTTCGTAAAGCAGTCTTTTCAAGACCCACCTTTCCATCTTCTGGGAAAAGGAACACCCGTGTCTTTATAAGCGAGCTCTGTATGTGGAGGAAAATAAATAAATGCACTGAATGCATGGTGTTCAAATTATAAGGACGGGTAAAGCAGGTGATCTCGGAGGAAGGAGAAAAAGGAAAATTAAGCGCTAGACGAAAAAGCCTCAACTGGTTCAAAATTAAACCGCTGGCTCTTACTGCTCATGCGTAGTTCATGTTAGTGACAGCCGCACGCGACAGATGGCGGCAGCTGTCAAGCACATACTTGCCAATTCGCAGCCGCAGCTGGCTTCTCGTGGAACCGCATCGCGGCTGCGTCTCCTTCGTACGTTTGTTTTCAACAAGTAGTAGACAGTTTTCGTCACTCGCCAGAGGGCGCCACATCTTGTGAAAATTTGTTTTTGTGTGTCGCGAAGCCGCCTCGTAACCCCAGCGGCTGGGAGCGACTCCCATGCGCACGTTTCCCGGTGTTTTAAAGCTACATAGCCTTCGAAATGTCGCTTCATACTTTCAAAATCTGTTGTGGGATGAACATGGTTCTTCACGGGGGAACATTACCATAGGTTCACTGTGAACTCAGAAAACTGATTTGAAAACAAGCTTCTGTTTCCATGTATTCGTTAGAGCGCTAAGCCTACTTTTCACCCCCAGGCAAGTCCGGCTGCCGCGAACTCCCCCTTTGTTTGTAAACACAGCGTTGGCCTATAGAAGCGAGAGAGAAGTCATCAGTACACCTGGTGTCATGGGGTGTCACGTGGGTACCTGCAGGTGTACACGTCCGGCACCTTCAGGTTCGGCAGGGACGCATGGCGCCAGCTGGACTTCATCATCTTCAGCCTCGTCGTGTCGGAGTTTGTGCTCGCCAGCTTCGTCTCCATCGAATTCAAGGACCAGAGGTACGCGCTGTTTCTTCAGTGCAGCTTCATCCTGCTGGTCGCCTGCCGCACCATCAAGACGCTGCAGAAGAGAGTCGTGAGTGCCTTCTCCTCTCTGGTTTCTCTCGTCATTCACTATCCGTTAGCTTTTTGCCAAGGTAGGTGGAGCGACTGTCCGCACAGCAGGTTATTCTGTGCAGAAGTGCCCAGTGCGTGGTTGTATATACAGTGTGTTCCGTATTTATCTGTCCGGGTTGTAAAAAATTGTAAAAAATTGTCCTGCGCAAACCACTGGTATATTTCTGCTTAAGCACAAACCAAAGAGGGGTTTATGATAATCTGCGTTTTTCGATAAATAAGTTACCATCGCAACTTGCATGGACTTCCTGGAATCGGAAAAACTGGAGTCGTCTGCGCGCAGAAATTTTATCAAGGCGAGCGGCGAGTGGGATAGCTTAATTGAGAAGCTGCGCCATCTGGCGAGCTGCGAGGCAACCAATATTCCTGCTCTGCATTTAAGGCAGAAAGCTGGGCTAGTTGGTGTTTGAGAGGACATGGTAGTAGCGCTAAAAAAACAGGAACGACAGGATAGAAGAAGCGCCTGTGTCGTCTTCTTTTATCCTGTCGTCCCTGTTTTTGTAGCGCTACTACTATGTCCTCTTAGTCTTGCTCGGAGCTGAGGTAGGTGTCTTAGTACCCTAGATGGCGCAGCCTGTCAAGTATGGTGCTCCGCTCGCATAGACGAAAATTCTCCTCGCAAATTACTGCAGTATTTTGGCGATTCCAGACAATTCAGGCAAGTTTTGGTGTAAAAATAATATGTTGAAAACCTCACAATAAGTTACCTTAGGGTCTGTGCTTGAGCGCCCAAACAGGCAAGTAGTTAGCGCAGGAGAATTTTTTACAAAACAGCCAGATATATACGGAACACCCTGCATATAAGGAAGGGTGAGAGTATATGACGATTGTACTATTTTATGCTATATTTTGACGGGCAACTTCGTCATATTTTGTTAAGCAACAGCGCGAATGATGTTGACATAAAGGAAATATGCACTGGGCGAGCTATGTTACTTGGCAATACACGCATTTTGGGAACAGCGCTAACATGTACAGGACGGAGCGAGAACACAACATAGGCGCTTACCAGTAACTGCAGTTTATTTCAGGAACACAGACATATATATATACACACCGAAACCCCGCAATAAAGAATAACAGATTCAACTTGCTGCGCGAAAAGATAGCGAAGAAAAAAAAAGGCACGTGCTCAGCTGATGACAAAAGAAACCTAACTAGAGATGAAGCGGGAAAAAGGTGAACGGGGGTAACAACAGGGTGACCGGGTGAAAACAAACAAGAAAAACAATAACAATGCTAAAAAATCTATTACTGCTACAGACGCGCGTCAAGGATTAAAAGAAAGTAAGTGGCGAGGTGAATGGCACGTGCTCATTTCGAAAGGAGGAAACAGGGGGGCAAAAAATACACCAAAAAGGAATGATCTGGTGAAAACAAACAAGAACAACACCAACAGGGGCAAAGGCACATCGGGGAGGACCCTGGCGAGTATCAGGACTGATTCCCAAGAAAAACGATTTCTTTTTAAAGTAATGTGTTAGACGGCGCACTGAAACAATTGTGATCTTTATTATTGATGATAAAAGCTGCCCAGATTTCTCAAGCATGCTGGCTGAAATATTTCTTGATGGTGCCGGTTTTGTCAAGTAGGGGAGAGAATTTGCATTTGGTGCGGTGAATGGCTTGGTTAGACCCCACAGTAGCATTTTGAGAATTAGCGTTCCTTCCAGTTTGCCCCACACAAGACCTGCCCCAGGAAAGCGGAATTTCGTACACAACTTTCTTCTTACGCTCCACAAATGGATTCTGGTGCTTTATCTTACATTCAATACGTTCAGTCCCTTCCTTATTCACACGTTTGCACAGAGCACCCAGTTTGTACGGGGCAGAAAAAATTACACGAACTCCACCTTTAGCACCTATTTTCTTGAGCTTGTGGGACACACCATGCACATTGGGAACAACGACTGTGCGCGATCGTTCGATGTCCGTATGTTTCTTGTTAAAATTTCCGCGGATTTCCTGACAAGTTTTTCCGCCAGACTGCGCAGCAGGTCCTCTGGGAAACCAGCGGATCTGAGCCGGCTCACCCGCGAGTTGAAGCTGGCGGAGACTTGGTGTTGGCAAGATGTGTACAGGGCGTTTTTGATGGCGGATGTGGCGATTCACCATTTGATAAGCTTCGACGGCGCGGAGGTGAACGATAGCATGCTCTTCTGCGAGCGGGGTGCGTACTGCCGGCAAATGTGGCCAGGGGAAAGGTGCAGCAAAAGATCCAGGAAGCGAAGCTTGTGGTCTGTGGGAAGTTCAACCGTTATCTTTTAGATGCAAGGAGAATTTGGCGAAGACGCGGAGAGTCTCTTCAGAGGCATTTTGGTACGGGGAGCTCTTGAAAATTGCCACATATTCGTCAACATATATCTAGGCATTTTATACTGCGTTGTGGTCTACAGATTGGCTGCCAAACTCCTGCCGTATCGGGCAAGTAGCAGGCCGCTCAGAACTGGTGCAAGGCAGGAGCCGATGCAGACACCGTTCTTTTGTGTATACTTTTCTCCTTCGAATTTGACCGGGGAAGTGGAGAGATAGCGCGTTAATACTTCTAGGCATGTGCTCACGCTGCATTCAACGGAGCTCTGGAACTGCACACTTCCGTGGTTGTCGATGCCATCGATAACAGTTTCCATCAGCGCAGCATGCGGCGGGGAGTAGTAGAGCTCCTTGACGTCAATGGAATGCAGGTTCATGCCAGCGGTACACTTTTGCTGCAATAATTCGGACACAGCCATGGAATTCCTAACGAGGTAGGAATCTTCAATCTTGAGTCTGCGTAGCGAATCGTTCAAGTAAAGGCCGAGTGGTTTTTTCCAGGTGCTGCGCTCACTTACAATGATCCGGAAGGGGCACTCTTCTTTATGTGTTTCGGCAGTGAAGAAGGCGTCAAGGCAGAGTTTTTCGCCTTTCTTTATCGACGTTGCTAGTCTTGTTAGGCGGGGTTCTTCACACTTCCTCAAGGCTCCGTTCTTCGCCTTCCCCGGACGCACCTTGACCTGATTAAACCTATAGTTTCTTTCGCCTTGTAGCTGTATTCCCCTGAACTCAAAACCGCGAATCCACCTTCCTTATCAGACTGCAAAAGCTTTATGCCTGCTGCTTTTAGTGAAGCCACTGTCCCCGGAACGTCAATGTGTGGACCACAAGTGGAATGGAAGGGCAGAGAATTCACACCTTCCAGAATGCATCGGTCAGCTTCATTCTTCGTCCTCCCCTTTGAGGCAGTACATCGCACCAGAGCTAGCATTTCTGTCTTATCGACTTTTGGTTTGGTGCAGAATTTTGGCCCTCGCTCGATGCGATGTGATTTCGACGCGATGTACTGCCTCAAAGGCGAGGACGAAGCCTGAAGCTGACCGATGCATTCTGGAAGGTGTGGAATCTCTGCCCTTTCGTTCCACTTATGGACCACGCATTGACGTTCCGGGGACCGTGGCTTCACTAAAAGCTGCAGGCATAAAGCTTTTGCAGTCTGATAAGGAAGGTGGATTCGCGGTTTTGAGTTCAGGGGAATACAGCTACAAGACGAAAGAAGCTATGCTTAGCAACTTTCGTCAGGTCAAGGTGCGTCCGGGGAAGGCGAAGGCCGAAGCCTTGAGGAAGTGTGAAGAAGCCAACCTAACATAACTAGCAACGTCGATAAAGAAAGGCGAAAAACTTTGCCTTGACGCCTTCTTCACTGCAGAAACAAATAAATAAGGTTGCCCTTTCCGGGTCATTGTAAGTGAGCGCGGCACCTGGAAAAATCCGCTCGGCGTTTACTTAAACGATTCCCTACGCAGACTCAAGACGGAAGATACCTACCTCGTTGGGAATTCTATGGCTGTGCCTGAATTCTTGCAGGAAGAGTGTACCGCTGGCATGATTCTGTTTTCTATTGACATCAAGGACCTCTACTACTCCCTGCCACATGCTGCGGTGATGGAAACTGTGATCGATGGCATCGACAACCACAGAAGTGTGCAGTCCCAGAACTCCGTTTGATGCAGCGTGAGCATATGCCTGGAAGTATTTAACCCTCTAGCTCTCCACTTCCCCGGTCAAGTTCGACGGAAAAATGTATACACAAAAGAAAGATGTTTGCATCGGCTCCTGCCTTGCACCAGTTCTGAGCGACCTGCTACTTGCCCGACATGACAGGAGTTTCACAGCCAATCTTGAGACCACAACACAGTACAAAATGTTCAGATATGTTGACGAATATATGTTAATTTTCAAGAGCTCCCCGTACCAAAATGCCTCTGAAGAGACTGTCCGCGTCATCGACAAATTCTCCTTGCACCTAAAACGTCTCTCCATAACTGTTGAACATCCCACAGACCACAAGCTTCGCTTCCTGGACGTTTTGTTGCACCTTTCCCCTGGCCACATCTGCTGGTAGTACGCACCCCGCTAGCAGAAGAGCATGCTGCATCAACCTCCGCGCACTGGAAGCTTATCAAATAAGGTATCGCTACATCCCCAATCAAAAACGCCTTCTACAGATCTTGCCAAAACCAAGTCTCCGCCAGCTTCAACTCGCAGGTGAGCCGGCTGGGATGGGCCGGTATCCCAGAGGACCTGCTGCGCAACCAGGCGGAAAAACTTGTTCAGTAAATCCACAGAAATTTCAAGAAGAAACATACGGGCATCGAACGATCGCGCACAATCGTTGTTCCCAATGTGCATGGTGTGTCCCACAAGCTCAAGAAGATAGGTGCTAAGGGTGCAGTTCATGTAATTTTTTCTTCCCCGAACAAACTTGGTGCTCTGTGCAAACGTGTGAACAGGGAAGATACTGAACAGATTGAATGTAAGATAAAGCACCAGAATGCATTTGTGCAGTGTAAGAAAAACGTAATGTACGAAATTCCGCTTTCCTTTGGCAGGTTCTATGGGGAACCTGCGTTGGCAAGGTGGCACTGCAATTGTTCCATTATTCGGCGACTCAAAACTGCTTTTGTCAGCCGCTTGGGCCGCTGCAAACGCGAGAACACATTCTGCGCGATTAGATACCCGCGTTTGGCTGACAGCATTCATTGCCTAGCTTCTCTCGGCGTAGCCCAGATAGCTGACGCACGGCACGTGCGCCTTCGACAGAGCGCGGAGGCTCACGCCAATAAGCGCCTGAAGGTGGCGCGGAAACTACTAAGAGTACTACCCAAAACTGCTTGCTCTCGCTAGGCAGTGTGTTATGGCGCTCCAATCGGCATCGCAAACTTCAGCGCAAGTTCCCCATGTGGAGCAAACCGGAAGATGTATTAACGGCAGGTTGCGCGAGCACACTAATTCTCAAAATGCTACTGCGGGTTCTAACCTAGTCATTCACCGCACCAAACGCATATGCTCTCCCCTGCGTGAAAAAATCTGCATCATCAAGAAATATTTCAGCCAGCATGCTCGAGAAATCTGGGAAGCTTCTATCATCAGTAAGAAAGATAACAGTGGAGTCAGTGCGCCGTCTATCACATTACTTTCAAAAGAAATCGCTTTTCTTGGGCATCAGTCCTGATACTCGCCAGCCACCTCTCCAATGTACCTTCACCCCTGTTGGTGTTGTTCTTGTTGGTTTTGACCAGATAATTCCATTTCTGGTGTCGTTTTATCGCCCCCTTTGCCTCCTTTCGAAATGAGCACGTGCCATTCACCTCGCCACTTACTTTCTTTTCATCCTTGACGCGCGCCTGTAGCAGTTATAGATTTTTTGCCCTTGTTATTGTTTTTCTTCTTTGTTTTCACCCGGTCACCCTGTTGTTACACCCCCCCCCCCCCCCCCCCGTTCACCTTTTTGCCGCTTCATCTCTAGTTAAGTTTCCTTCGTCATGAGATCAGCACGTACCTTTTTTCGTCGCCATCTTTTCGCGCAGCAAGTTTAATCTGCTTTTCTTGATTACGGGGTTGCGGTATTTATATACATATCTTTGTTTGTGAAATAAACGCCAGTTGCTAGTCGGCGCCTGTGTTGTGTTCTCGCTCCGTCCTTTGTTAGCGCTGTTCCCAAATGGTCGTAAACCAACAAGCCCAACTCTCCACTCTTCCGGCAATGCACTACTTTACTTAAGCCCTGTTTTAGCTCCATCAGGCCCTCGCCAATATCTCAGAAGATGCCCCGCCATCTCTGTCGCCGAAGCCTGCCAGTGGGCTGACGGGAGGACAAGGAAGATTTATAAAATTTTTTCTAAGTCGCAAGATACGAGAAAGTAAACCGTCATAATGAACATTTGTCAGAGGAATGCATTGCGCAGCAATGACATGCTCTTTAGTGGCCGATATCTCACTGTACAAATATTTGATTGATTGATTGATTGATTGATTGATTGGTGGATCGGTCGGTCGGTCGGTCGGAAGTGAAAGGCGCGGTAACAGTCTTAGTTCTCGTTGGACACGTCAACCGCGCCGTAAGACAAGGGAGGAGGGTGGAAGTGAAAAGAAAGAGAGAAATAGGTGCCCTAGAGGAGGTTTACAAAATAATTAAGACCCCTTAGGGATCTTTATTGCGCACTGTCATATCGAACAGCGCAAGGGCGCCTTTAGCGCTACGCCTCCATCGCAACGCGACCTGTGCGACTGGGACTGAACCCGGCACTTCGGCTCACTATATATGGCTGAGCGCCCTAATCACTGAGCTAACGCGGTGGGTACATTGTTTGGTCAGATTGGGTTATAACTGCAAGAAAATGAAATCTGAGGCAACTGCCCCACTCTGTGTGGACGCCTGCAGCGCTTTGATGGTATGGATGGAGAGTGAAATTAAAGCCCCTCGCGCTCACGTGACTAATAGGCCACAGCTTTGATTTAAAAGCAAAACTTCATTGTTAATTGAGATTTGTGATAGGGGGTGATTGCGTGAAGATAAACTAAATCAAAAAAGAAAAAGAAAGATGGGCGCTGAAGCAGTTACGCTGCATTTACATTGAGCTCCCGATCTGCGACCACCAGAAATAAAGATATACAGAATGACAGTTACTGATCCAGAGCACCCGAGTTCGAACCCGACCGCGGCGGCCGCGTTTCGATGGAGGCAAAACGCAAAAGACGCCTGTGTGCTGTACGATGTCAGTGCACGTTAAAGATCCCCAAGTGGTCGAAATTATTCCGGAGCTCTCCACTACGGTACCTCTTCCTTTCTTCTTTCTCTCCCTCCGTTATCCCTTCCTTACGGCGCGGTTCGGGTGTGCACTGAGATATGTGAGACAGTTACTGCACCATTTTCTTTCCTCCAAAACCAATTTCAGTTTTCAATTCTATGATATTTATTGCGAAAATAAAAAGGATGAGACGCATAGAGAGCATTGGCAGTGTATGAAATAATTTAAACGGGAATAAATTACCGCATTGAGCTGTATCATTACGTGCATTCGCGAACCTACGCCAGCCGCGCTGACCATGTTTAACAGTGTGGTCGCATTTGCATAGCTGGGTGCAATTAGGAGGTTTACGCCCCGTTTACTCCCCGCCAGGTGCTCTTCGTGTGGCTGTGGGACATGCTGGACGGCCTGCTGAACCGGAAGCTGTTCAACGCGTACGATGTTAGCAGGGCCTACATCACCGCCGAAGATGAGGCCATGGCCAAGACGAGCCGCTTCGTCAAGAACGCGCAGCTGGCGACGCGCATCCGGGACACCTGCGTACGCAACAAGCTTCAGGTATTTGCGAAGCAGGGCACGGATAAATAGTGGCTCGTGGTTTACGTCATATGCTGGTTGTATGCCTCCTTGATAACGCCTGGACACCTGCGTGATGTGCTAGGGCTCATAAGCTGGGGATAATCCTCAGCAGGGAACTGGAAGGACTCATTGCTCCATCCACGCAGACGCTGAAGAACGTGATCGACATCCAGCAGAAGTACCCCAACATCGAGGTTGCCACGAAGACGCGCCAGGCTGCGCGCAGGACGCTAAATAAAGCACTGGATGCACTCCACGACCTCCACGACGGTGGCCTTCTGGATGACAAGCAGTACGGCATGCTGTTTGAGGTGAGCCACGATGACATTGAAAAATAAATGCACTGAATGCATGGTGCCCACTTACAAGGACGGGTAAAGCAGGGGATTTCGGAGGAAGGAGAAAAGGGAAAATTAAGCGCTTGACGAAAAAGCCTCCACTGGTTCAAAATTAAACCGCTGGCTCTTACTGCTCATGCGTAGTTCATGTTCGTGACAGCCGCACGCGACAGATGGCGGCAGCTGTCAAGCACATACTTGCCAATTCGTAGCCGCAGCTGGCTTCTCGTGGAACCGCATCGCGGCTGCGTCTCCTGCGTGCGTTTGTTTTCAACAAGTAGCAGACAGTTTTGGTCACTGGCCAGAGGGCGCCACATCTTGTGAAAAATTGTTTTTGTGTCGCGCAGCCGCCTCGTAACCCCAGCGGCTGGGGGCGACTCCCATGCGCACGTTTCCCGGTGTTTTAAAACTACATCGCCTTCGAAATGGCGCTTCATACTTTCAGAATCTGTTGTGGGATGAACATGGTTGTTCTCCACGGAGGAACATCATCATAGGTTCACTGTGAACTCAGAAAACTGATTTGAAAACAAACTTCTGCTTCCATGTATTCGTTACAGCGCTAAGCCTACTTTTCACCCCCGGCAAGTCCGGCTGCCGCGAACTCCCCCTTTGTTTGTAAACACAGTGTTGGCCTATAAAGCCACGATGACATGAAAAAAAAAAGCAGCGATGGCGTAGAGGTAGAACATCCGCCTCGCGTGCAAGAGGACCGGGGTTCAAATCCTGGTGCCGCGCAATTCTCCACCGGGTTAAAAAAAAAAAATACGCGTGTCGATGGAATTGCATACCCAGGCCTGGAGTGCGGCCTGATCTCGGTGACCAGTACCGACAACGTACCCTCTCACCAGAGCAGGATTTGGCCACCCTGGTGTAGTACTTGGCCACAACCTTCTATGATCAAACGAATTAACCCTCGGCCCTCAGTCCCCAGCGGCTGCAGAGCAACTGACCACGGCGGCGGTCAGACCTGTGACGCAGCGGAGGGTGCTAAGAATCTCTGGCTCCAGACAGGCCGCCATTGGAATCTGAAGCTGGCAACGCTTAACGCTAGAACTTTAGCTAGTGAGGCTAGCCTAGCAGTGCTGTTTGAGGAACTAGCGGGAATTAAATGGGATGTGATAGGGCTTAGCGAAGTTAGGAGGACAGGTGAGGCGTATACAGTACTAAAGGACGGACACATACTGTGCTGCTATCGCGGGTTAGAGGATAGACGAGAACTAGGTGTGGGATTCCTCATTAATAAGGACATCGCTGGGAACGTAGAGGAATTCTATAGTATTGACGAGAGGGTAGCAGCTACTGTAATTAGGCTGAATATGAGGTACAAGCTGAAAGGGGTGCAGGCCTACGCGCCTACATCCAGCCATGATGACCAGACCGCTGAAAGTTTCTATGAGGACGTAGAATCGGCAATGAATAAAGTAAAATCGCAGTACACTGTACTGATGGGCGACTTCAATGCGAAGGTGGGCAAGAAGCAGGCTGACGACCACGCGGTAGGTGACTATGGGATAGGCTCTAGAAATAGCAGGGGAGAGTTATTCGTCGAATTCGCGGATAGAAATAATTTACGGATCATGAACACCTCCTTCCCCAAACGAGAAAACAGGAAGTGGACTTGGAAGAGCCCCAATGGTGAGATTAAAAATGAAATCGACTTCATACTATGCGCTAAACCTGGCATCATTCAGGATGTGGTCGTCCTCGGAAAGGTGCGTTGTAGCGACCACAGAATGGTAAGGTCTAGAATTAGCTTAGACTTGAAGAGGGAACGGAAGAAGCTAGTGAAGAAGACCATTAACGAGTTAGCCGTAAGAGGGAAAGCACAGGAGTTTAGGATAGCACTGCAAAACAGATATTCGGCTTTAACTAAGGAAGATGATCTTGATGTTCATTCAATGCACGATAATCTGACATCGATAATTACGGAGTGAGCAGTAGAAGTAGGCGACAGGACAGTTCGAAAAGATAGCGGGAAGCTATCTCAGGTGACGAAAGATCTTATTAAGAAGCGCCAAAACATGAGGGCATCTAACCCTACCGATAGAATAGAACTAACGGAGCTATCAAAGTTAATAAATAAGCGTAAGGTAGCCGACATAAGGAAGATTAATATGGAGAGAATCGAGCATGCTATAAAGAACGGAGGTAGCCTAAAAACAGTGAAGAGGAAACTAAGAATAGGTAAAAACCAGATGTTTGCATTAAGAGACAAGCAGGGCAATGTCATTAGCAATATGGATAAGATAGTTAACGTAGCCGAAGAGTTCTACACAGACCTGTACAGTAGCCAATGTAATCAGAGCGGTAATGAGAAAGACAGCAGTGCACAGCAATGCGTCATCCCGCCAGTAACGAAAGATGAAGTAAAGAAAGCCTTAGAAGCAATGAAAAGGGGAAAAGCAGCTGGGGAGAATCAGGTAACAGCAGATTGTTTAAGGATGGAGGGGACATTGTGCTAGAAAAACTAGCCGCCCTGTATACGCAATGCCTTATGACCTCGACCGTACCAGAAGCTTGGAAGAATGCAAACATTATCTTAATTCATAAGAAGGGAGACGCCAAGGACTTGTAAAATTACAGGCCAATCAGCTTACTATCCGTTGCCTACAAAGTATTTACTGAGGTAATCGCTAATAGAGTCAGGACAACGTTAGACTTTAATCAACCAAATGATCAGGCAGGCTTTCGTAAAGGATATTCCACAATAGATCATATTCACACTATCAATCAGGTGACAGAGAAATGCGCAGAATATAACCAACCTCTATATATAGCTTTCATTGATTACGAGAAAACATTCGACTCAGTGGAAACCTCAGCAGTCATACAGGCATTGCGTAATCAGAGGGTAGAAGAGCCTTATGTCAAAATACTGGAAGATATATATAGCAACTGCACAGCTACTATAGTCCTCCATAAAGTCAGCAATAAAATTCCAATAAGGAAGGACGTCAGGCAAGGAGACACGATCGCGCCAATGCTGTTCACCGCATGTTTACAGGAGGTATTTCGAGGCCTGAATTGGAAACAGTTGGGAATAAGAATAAATGGAGAATACCTAAATAATCTGCGATTTGCTGATGACATATTCTTGCTGAGTAACTCAGGAGGTGAACTGCAAATCATGATCAATGAGTTAGACAGGCAGTGCAGATCGATGGGTCTAAAAATTAACATGCAGAAAACCAAGGTAATGTCCAACAGCCTAGCAAGGGAACAGCAGTTCACAATTGGCAGCGAGAGCCTAGAAATTGTGACGGAATACGTCTACTTAGGGCAGGTAGTGACAGCTGATCCGGATCATGAGAGGGAGATAACTAGGAGGATAAGAATAGGGTGGAGCGCATATAGCAAATTTACGCAGATCATGAGTGGCAGTTTACCAATTTTCCTCAAGAGAAAAGTGTACACCAGCTTTATCTTACCGGTACTCACATACGGGGCAGAAACGTGGAGGCTAACGAAACGAGTTCAGCTTAAGGAGAACGCAGCGAGCCATGGAAAGAAAAATGATAGGTGTAACGTTAAGAGATCGGATGCGGGCAGAGTGGGTGAGGGAACAAACACGGGTTAATGACATCCTAGTCGAAATCAAGAGAAAGAAATGGGCTTGGGCAGGGCATGTAATGCGAAGGCAAGATAACCGCTGGTCCTTAAGGGTAACGGAGTGGATTCCAAGAGAAAGTAAGCGTGGCAGGGGGCGGCAGAAGGTTAGGTGGGCGGATGAGATTAAGAAGTTTGCAGGCAAAGGGTGGATGACGCTGGCAAAAGATAGGTTTAACTGGAGAGACATGGGAGAGGCCTTTGCCCTGCAGTGGGTGTAGTAAGGCTGATGATGATGATGATGATGACGAGGACATTGCGTTAACATGCGGACTCCAGGACAAGACCACTACGACCGCATCCGCGTGCCCGATACACAAATACCGTGCTACCAATTCTCTTTTGTAAAGAGACAGCATTGTGGCCCCTTTTCGCCTAAGCCGTGGCGGTTGTTTCGTTCCTCTGACCACCCCAGCGCTCCTAGCGGGACGGAACTCAACTGGCGCTCGCATCGTAGGAGTGCGAGGAATAGGCGTGGAAAAGAGAGCGAATCGGCTCAGTTCATTGCATCACGTAGTCGACGCAGCACTCAAACTCATCGCCTCGTGCCCTGCACTGCACTCAATGGGGAGCGGTGCTCTCTATTGGGGAGCGGTGGGTTACCTTGATGAATAGAGTTTTTTGTTGCAGATTTTTTGTTATTTGCTCATTGGCCATTGCAATGTTACATCTCTGGTACCTTGCAGAATGAAAGGTAAATGATGTCAACGTGTTTGCCGCTCATTTACCTTTTCCACTTCTTTAGTACGCTTTTCTTAACTTTTGCTCCTCTACAAGTAACACAGTGTTGACCCTTTCCCCTCCTCCTCTTCTTGTCTTCATTGATGGCTTGCAGGATCTGACCTGGATGATCCACACAGTGGACGGCATGCCTTCCGACATCGTCGTGGCAGACATGGCGAGCTGCGTCCTGTTGAGCATCTCCTGGCTCCCGAGGGAGGAGGTCAACAAGCTGCTCAAGGTTGCCCACTTTTCTTCGATGCCTTTCGTCAAGTTTTGCGCAGGCGACGTATCAGAGAAGCCACAAAGAAAAGATAAAGCGAGACTTTACTTCTCGCAATGACATCTTCGTTACTCACAAACCGAGACGGTCGTTCCTCGATTTGTGACTAACCACTCACGCTCTCGCGAAGGCGTATAACCGGATCAGCTGTGCGTATCGTGCAATTGCAATGATAATGACTATCGCGTTCGACCAGCACGACGTGTTCTCAAGTACCCACGGCTGCCCAGAGCGAACGTTGTGTTTGGCAAGTTAATTTTGCGCCCCCACTACGCTAGGGACCATGGAGGGCTGTTATCCCTTGTTTGTGTACTGTCGCAATACTAGAACGAACGCACACGCTTTTGTGGGCCAGTACTTTAACAGCTTGTCCCAGTACACGTAGGAAGCAGAATTCGAAAAAAAAAACTTCTGCTTCGCCTGCTTATAACCACAAGTCCACAGTCACTCCACTTGCAAAATTCTCAGTGGAAAACCGAGAAAGAACTGCAGCAAGTTTCTGATGCTGAACAGATTGAAGCAGCGCCTCTGAAGCCCGCAGGTAACTGTCAGGGGCGCCTTGCAGCTTATTATTATCCACCGTAGTCATGCAGTGAACATGTCTGAGCAAGTCATATGGTGGCCGCATGATGGCGCGACAATCAGCTAAGCTACAAATTCTGGACGAATTAAACTGCCAGGCTGGGGTAGATAGGCGCAATGGGGAGTTCCGAAACTGTACTACGACCAAAAGCAGTGATAACACATTCAGTGTCCCCTTCACTGCACCCTACTTCGCAGGCCTTCTTCTTGAGCCAGAAGAAAGGCAACGTGCTGTCCTTCGTCGGCCACGAGCACGAACGGGTCTACATCATCTGCTCGGGAATCATCAAGGTGAACGACGAGCTGCTCTGTCGTCAATTGAAATGCGAATTTTACAACCGGTCGGCGAGCGAGAACAAGTTGAAAAGAGTGGGTTATTAGCAATGAAAAAATTTACACTAACGGTATGTCAGTGTATTGGGCAGAACGCGATCGCGGTATGCGTCATGCCCGCCACACAGGCCTGGAGTTGGTATCGTTACATTTAAATTTTCTCTGTTGAGTCAGCAATTTGGTCTCATTTGGATTCTTTTTAAACGCGTTTAAACAGGCCAGTTATGACGGCGCGCGGCTCTGATAACCGAATGTGTGAACAACTGAGAGCAGCTTAAAGCAAGCATTTACGTACTGGTCACCGCCATTAACGTGCTACCCAAAGAAGCTCGGATATCTTTTTGATGCAAAATACCTTTACGACAGCGTATCCTTTTAAGCTGCGCTCGTCTTAACCCAGCTGCACTCCCACATCATAGACCAGAGCCCTCGGGAAACTCTTTGCAGTAAATTGAGTTTTAAGCACACACTGAAACTCGGAATGGAAACTTGGAAGTGACCTGTCGCTTTTTTCTGCATGTAAAAGGAAAGAGATTCTATCTATGAGCCTGTGACGCCCTGCACTAATTCTTCCGTGATTTAAGCAGCACTGACCACTGCATAGACCTGAATGTGTATTTCGTACCAGCAGTGTTTCTCAAAATAATCTAGAGGGAAAAAGGGGCCCCACTGTCTACTCTACTTCCTTAAACAGCACTCACCCACCAACGGAATGGCGGGAATTGTTAATCTCGCATAAAGCTTGAATACCGTTTAGCATGATAAAATGGATTACACCTAGCCCAGTGGGGGTTTCCGCGGCTGACAAAATGTGACGGGTTTTTAAGGGGACATCGAGCGCCATGTCGAGCTGTCTGCCACCGCCGCAGGTCTTCGGCAAAGGCACACGCCAGAGCACGGACGTGCAGGGGCGCTTGCCGAATGCCGACTCGAACCAGTACTTCTTCAGCGAGGGCGACTTCAAGGACTACCTGGTGTCGCCCGACTGCATCGGCCTCGTCGGGTTCCTCACTGGACAGCCGTCAGTCTGCCAGGCCGTCTGCGAGACAGACGTCGAGGTGTGTGCTTCATTCAAAAGCCATCAATCTATTACGAAGACGTCCTACAGCGTGTCTCTGAATGCCTGTAGGACACTATGGAAAGCCTGACAGTAAACATTTCCTACGGAAATCCTCCTTTTCTTGGTGGTGTATTGCTATCGAGAACTCCAATTTCCTATTGAAAGTTGTATATATGTATGAATGGTTTCAGGAAATAAGATTTTGGAGCATTTGGTTTGCGATGTCAGTGCACGTTAAAGATCCCCAGGTGGTCGAAATTATTCCGGAGCCCTTTACTACGGCACCTATTCTTCCTTTCTTCTTTCACTCCCTCCTTTATCCCTTCCCTTAGGCGCGGTTCAGGTGTCCAAAGATATATGAGACAGATACTGCGCCATTTCCTTTCCCCAAAAACCAATTATTATTATTAGCATTTGGTTTCGTTTTACAGGATTAACGTCCAAATCCGGATCAGGCTATGAGTAACACTGTAGTGGAGGGCTCCGGAAAATTTCGACCACCGGAGGTCTTTTAAGGTGCACTGGCGTCACGCGGTGCAGGGGCCTTTAGTATTTCGCCTCCATCGAAATGCGACCGCCGCGGCCGGGATCGAACCCACGTCCTTCACATTTCTATGGAAACAAAATGCTAGATCGAGATCGGCGTACTGCACGATGAACCCCACGTGGTCTAACTTATTCACTATAGGGCTTCTCTCATAGCTTTGGTCACTTTGGGATGCTAATGCTATAAAACCAAAGCAAACATTCCATAATCCTATTTCCTCAACCAATTCAACTTTCACACTTCTCAGTAGAAAACCTACAGGCCATTGATCACCTTTTCAGTAACGAAGTAATGCGTGCTGCTGTTCTTGCGTAATTATTAGTTGCTGGCTGTTATATGTTGCTGGCGCACTAATACACAGGGTAATCACACTTGCTACTACTCCTTGTGCGTTATGCGTTTGCTGTAAACAAACAGCCTGGTAGCGAGCGAACGAACTAAACCATGTGACACTGGCATCCCGTTCTCTTCGGAAAGAACACACTCTGGGAATTTTGAAAGAGGAATAAAAACGCACCGCGCAGTAATTACGCGCTCCCTGTGCCGTATTCTCGTCATCCAACGCCTCCTGGCGACTTTGTACTCTGCGTCAATGACAATAAGACAGTATAATATTAGAGGCATGCTTTTGGCGCTTGCAGCTGTGCGGCATCCCGATGGAGGTGATCGAACGCATCATGGAGCAACACCCGGACCCGCCCACCGTCTTCTACCGCATGTGGTTCTCGGTGGCAGTTCGCGTCTCCCTCGGCGTGCTGATCAACCACAAGCGCTACCAGGTGAGGTGCACGGGCTGCAACGAACTAACAACTCAGTCGTTCTTCGAGGTGGCAACTGGGCGACTCAAAACAAGAAGAGAGCAGAGTAGTTCATGGAGTAAACGCGAATTGATGATATTCTAGCTGAAATCAAGAAGAGATGAACATTAGGAACTTGTTCATATGTATAACAGCGCGTTCGATACCTACGCGTTAAGGCAGAGGAATTCTGACGATGAAAATTTGACTCTTATGGTGAAAGAGTACCTTGGCTATTTTTGTCCGTCTGCTGGCAGTGGTGTAAATGGTTTATTTTCTCGATAAGTCAACCCCGTGAAACTCGTGGAATTATCCTCTCAGATAATAAAAAGGATCAATCAAAATCTGTGAGGAAGTCATCCCCCTCATTTTCAAAAATACAGACCATCTGGCTCCCTAGCATTGCTCATGAACGACAGCACCATTTCTCCTTAATTCTTTAGGCCCTCCACTAAAAGGAGGGCTCGTCATAGTACGGAACATTCTTTACAGCCTCGTTGGAACATTTTTTAAAGCCTCGTTCTTGCTGAAAGAAGCCCATTTAGAGAACGTTCCTTTCCTCAAACATCTTGCGATTGAGGCGCGCTTCTTTATACTATTCATCGCTCATCTGAAAAAGAACCGGCGGTTATAATTTTTCCTTAATTACACATATTTCCTTACTTTTTTTCCACTCGTAGATTTAGTACTTTGTATAGTTTTCGCTTCTTTTTATCCTTCGCTTTTATTGTGCCCCATGCAGTGTTTCTTTTTGTCATATAAGCTATTATGTTTTTATGTTTGATACCCAATATTGCTACGGCGAATATAGTTTCTTGTATTGTGAACAAATCAATAAAACGTGGCATGCCAGGGAAAACGCTTATACCGCCGATTGGAAAACTGATGGCTACCCGACTGCAATCGAACCCTGCACTTCCTGCTGATGAGGTGAATTCCCAGCGACTTGGCCACCGCTGCGGTGAAAAACAGTATGGGTTGAGAAACAAGCACGACTTAATAAAATCCAAGATAAAACTACAAAATAAAAATGGTTATAGACGCGACATGTAACGCAGAGGACAGATGACGGCGGGTCCATTAAAGGAACGGAACGGATATTAAGAGTCGGAATCTGTAGCAGGGAAACACAGAGTGCGAGGTGCGAGTTTAATATAAATAAGTATACAGGAATATGGTTGTCCCATCTTGTACATGGCTAAGTGAATATAATTGAAGAAGGCTTTTGTTATGCAAGCTGATGATGATGATTATCTAGAATTCCCCACCACTATAAGAAATTGAGGAAAATACCTCTCATTTGTCTCAGTGCAAGTGGCAACTCACATATTTCTTGGTGTCCGCCATCCAGGACTGGACCCACGACAAGCTGAAGCAGTTCCTGGAAGGGGGCATCATGCCCAACCTGTACTACGCCATCGAGTTCGCTCTCGACGAGGCGGTACAAGACGTGATCCTAGTGCAGGGCTGTGTGACCTCTGCCGACGGCCAGAACAAGTACTTCGGGCCCTGCTACCTGCCGCAGTCACTGCGACAGATGAAGTTGCCGGTGAGGGTACATGCACGCGAGTGCATGGTTGTGTCTGTCATTTTTCGAGTGATTGGTGGATTAACTTGCAACACCCGTGCTTTCTAACAAGATAGTACTGGTTGTTGCGAACCTATACCTAGCTTTTTTTGCCGCGATAACTTGACATGACCCCTATATCCTGCAGGGTCGGCAGGCAGGAAACCTTACAGGCATGTTTTATTACGGTGCCTGGTGCCGACGGCACATACAAAGGGCCCTCATAGTTTTAAAGCCTTTTCATCGCCATATCAGTGGATGCGACTTTAGTGGTAATAGCCTCGATTGTCGCGTAGTGCAGCTATGTTTTATCGCTCTATTTATTTTTTAGGAAAGCATGACTGTAAGACGCACTATCATGGACGAAGCTAGACGCTTAAAGTGATTTTGGCGCGTGTTAGTCTACGATCGTCTTATTTCACTGCCACACATTACAAGCACGCGAGTTCGACTTGCAGCTAGACAAGTAGAGTCTTGAGCCGTTGGGAGTAACTGAGCTATTGGCTTCATTTGCGGCTCACGGGTCGTGGAAGCTTTTGTTCCCGAAAGTACTTGGGCATTGGCATTCGTCACCCGACGTGCAAGTCCAAAACTAGTGTCGCGAACTGAGTGGAACTCGGGCTATTATTACAGTGCTATTGCGATATCGAAAGAATTCGATGAAACTCACCTGAAAAAACTAACCAAGCAAAAAAAAACGCAACGGAGGTTCAGAAACAAGTAGAGCTCTGAAACGCAGGGCGGATGTCGCATTTTAATTATTCGCATACCTGGCGCAGCTTTCGGGCTTTCCTGAGACTATAGGGTTACGTGTGCGGTGTTCAGATATGCGCTGGCATAGTTACGAGTAACAGTTTATGAAAAGATGGAGTAAACGGCTGCCGAAATAAGAAGACGATGAAGGGCTGATCACGCAATGCCACACGACCTTCAGCGTCATCTCTTAGGTGTAAGGGAGATGTGGAAGGCAGAATATGACAATAGGATGCGTCAGGGCGTTTAGTTGCCAGTTTATTTAGCTGTAACAAGTTAAACAGACTGGCCACATGATCACTTGTTCATGACTCATTCGTAATGTGGACAATTCCTAATGTGACCGATGACAATGGGTCATGTAACGCTGATGTATGACGACGGCACATCATGAAGACGGCGACCGTATACAAGATCTTCAGCGGTCTAGTTGGAATAATAATTGTTTTTTTGGGGAAAGGAAATGGCGCAGTATCTGTCTCATATATCGTTGGACACCTGAACCGCGCCGTAAAGGAAGGGATAAAGGAGGGAGTGAAAGAAGAAAGGAAGAGATAGGCGCCGTAGCGGAGGGCTCCGGAATAATTTCGACCACCTGGGGATCTTTAACCTGCACTGACATCGCACAGCACACGGGCGCCATAGCATTTTTCCTCCATAAAAATGCAGCCGCCGCGGTCGGGTTCGAACCCGGCAATTGACGCTTTGAAACGATACAAAAAAGAACTTTCTGTACGGTTACCGAGGTGTAACGCGAAACTCAGCGACAGCTGTTCTCGTTAGTGAATATAATATTGCTCGTTACTTATTATTTGTCTTATATGGCAAAGTATGAGTGTTTGGACCACTCGCCATGGCGCATTGCAGTGCATGCTGTCCAATCAGTGTGGCGAAGCGCTACGCCGACGACGCCGCGCAACAGAGAAACTCTCCCCTAACAGCATTCGCTGTAAAAATAAACGCAGGACTCCCCGACCACGCGGCCGCGGCCGGTGATGCTCATCACCACACTGATGCGGTACCACCTGCCGCCCGAGCTGGACTGGTACCACCAGCCGCTGCGCCCGCACGACTACGTGCCGCGGGCCCCGACCGACGAAGAATATGCGCACTGGTGAGCGCCACACGAACTATCCTGTGAACATACAGGGTGTTTCGTATTTATCTGTCCGGGTTGTAAGAAATTCTCCTGCGCAAACTACTGGATTATTAGTGCTCAGCTCAGAGCACAAGGTAGGAAAGATAGTGTGTGTTTTTTGTAACTAATTTACTACTGCAAGTTCCCTGGACTGCCTGGAATCGGCGAATAACTGCAGTCAGTCGTCTGCGCACAGAATTTTCGTCGAGGCGAGCAGAGCAGCCGATTTGACAGGCTGCGACATCTGGGGTACTGCGAGGCCTGCCCCAGCTCCAAGCAAGCACATTGGTTTCCTCGCAGACCGCCAGATGGCGCAGCCTCTCAACGCGGCTAGTCCGCTCGCCTTGACAAAAAATCCGCGTGCATACGACTGTGGTTTTTCGCCGATTCCAGGCAGTCCATGGAAGTTCTGATGTTAAATTATTTATCGAAAAACGCAGACTATTACAAGCTACACTGTGGTCTGTGATCGAGGTTGTGTAGTCCAGTAATTTGCTCAGGAGAAATTTTTACGTGCTGGACAGATAAATCTGGGACGCCCTGTACATGAGCGGCTGGGCTCTGAAGCCCGCAGGCACGCACTTTTAAGATGGGATAACCTCCCGGTTAACCGTTTTATCTCGTGAAATCTTCCGTTCAAACGGGAGAAGCCTGGCCACTCAACTACTTCGTATGCTACCGCCCACTGTCAGTTTCCTGTGGAAGCCAGAGAAAACAGTCTTTACAACTGACGAAGTGTTCGCACCTTATCGAACCACGTCAGCGTGAAGAAAGTAGACCTGAAAATTATATGGGAAACTGAGGACAAATTAAATTTGAGCTGTATCTTTAGATTACCGTGTTGTAATCATAAATAGGTTAAACCGCCACTGAAAAAAACGCTGTTTTAAGCTAGAAAAGGTTAAACAAATAGAAAAGGCTTCTTGCCTGCACCGGCCATTTTCTCAAGCGAACTGTAGTGCTTCTAAATTTTTGTTTGTTGTTTTGCGCGTGGATCCCTGAGGCTGGGCTGTACAGCCATTCGCTTGCAAAATGTAATCTAAGAAGTACATTATCGGTCCTGGCCTCAAAACTTCGCGGAAATTGCGTGCGGCCAAGAAAAGTTATTTCCTCACCCATTAATGCCCCGCCGCGGTGGCTCAGTGGTTAGGGCGCTCGACTACTGATCCGGAGTTCCCGGGTTCGAACCCGACCGCGGCGGCTGCGTTTTTATGGAGGAAAAACGCTAAGGCGCCCGTGTGCTGTGCGATGTCAGTGCACGTTAAAGATCCCCAGGTGGTCGAAATTATGCCGGAGCCCTCCACTACGGCACCTATTCCTCCTTTCTTCTATCACTCCCTCCTTTATCCCTTCCCTTACGGCACGGTTCAGGTATGCAACGATATATGAGACAGATACTGCGCCATTTCCTTTCCCCAAAAACCAATTATTATTATTATTATTATATCACCCATTAATGCGTCGTTGAGAGCCAAACAAGAATCAACACAGCCGAAAAAAGCCATAGAATTGATTCTTACAAATTAGAACTGGCTGGAGTTGGCTGGAGCCTACTCGTCATTCAACGCTGCACAAAACTGCTATATTACCGCTGCTGCCATTTTGTAGCTCAATGTTTTAGCTCTAGATATCCCAGTGCAATGCATCACAATATGACATCTTCTTATACATTTTTATTTGCGGTGTACTAACCATAAGAAATCAATAAATTAAGACTGGATAATCTTCCCAAATTTATTGCGCATACGAAGCGCCCCGCTCCACTCTTCCTACCACCTCTTAGAGGTGTCCATACAGCCAAATACAGCCCACTTCGAAGTCGCGTCACGGAAGAAATCTGGCCATTAATTCGGGAAATGTAAACATTATACAACAGCTCGCGAAAGCTGTTTCGGCAGGTCCTTTGGGCGCCATGAGTATGCATCTACGTCGGCACTTATGAGAACGGTAGCTACGCGCAGAAAAATCTATCTGCAATTTTGCAAAGCCTTGAGGACTTGCGCTCATGTTACGGCACAAAGTCAGAAGATATTCGGAGGTGGTCGCCACCAAGCATAGCACAGAGGTCGGCGCATGCACCAATGATACATTTACAAAAAAGTACGAGTATCCGAAAACTGCTCAATTAGCACTCAATGTAGTAAACAATTTACCGATGCCGTTTCACTTCGGTACAACGCCACAGTCATACACTTCAAGCTCGAATTAGCTTATATGCGAGTAAAAACGGAGTAGGGGCAGCCCCAAGTCGTGGAGTAGATTTAGATCACTGAATGTGCGGAAATCTTACTATTGGAAACGGGTGCATATTCCAACTGCAAAGCATATTGACTTGATGCTGTTATCAATGCGAGGAGGCTTTTAAATGCGGCACCGGAGGTCTTGAGCTTACCAAATAGAGGAGATTTAAATATCGGTTAAAATATTCGTGAATGCTAGGATTTCGCGCGTTTTGACGAGGCAATTCGTTTCCCTTGTCAAACATAAGCATTCCGTATGTTTAGTGATAGAAATCTACCTCACAGGTCTGGCATCATACCCTGCCCCTAAAAGAGTGTGCCCTACAGAGGACACCTTTACACCTTTTTTACTCGTGTACCGACAAGTTCGTGTTTAGAGTGTACTTAATAGTACGTTTTCTTGAATGTATTGTTGGCGCACGCGCCAACCTGCAACCTGTATATTATGGCTACCGCCTCCGAATAGATCAGCTGTTAAGTGCGCAAGTGATGTCTTCGTACGCGTAACAGAGACCAACTAAGCCTGACAGATTCTGTTGCTATAGTTCTGCGAGTTGCTTGAAAAACAAAAAGGGAGCAGCTTGTCTTATTAACCTTTCGTTTCTTTCTTCTATTTTCAGGTGAAAGCACCTTGAACGTGCGCCTGGTCAAGGTCATCATTTTTATTTTATGTTTTTGTGGCGTACTGCAAGCACCAGCTTGTTTTTGGAAGTCATAAGGCAATGTAGGCGAGTTGGTAGTGTCCTGAAACACCGCTATAATTTCCATTAAATAAATGCAACACTGCCAATAAAACCTGTTGTTAAGAGTCAGAGCTGTGGGCTGTTTCTCTTTTTTCTTTTTCTCTCACGCTTTTCGCACAGCTAGTTTCAAGTGATTGTCCTACTTTCGTCCTTCTTTTTCAGATTTTCATCATGAGCGTCGTTGCTTGTTTACTTCCGATCTTATCGACCGTTCTTTTTCTAATTTTTTCAGTTTTAGCTGCTATTACACCTTTCCTCTGTTTGCGTCGTCCGTGTCCCCAAGCCACCAATGGGCACCCACAGGTAAACATGCACCTTCCTCACAAAGAGGCACCACTAGAATACCCCTGCGGTGGCATGGAGGTCAAAGCACCCATTCTGATCATCGTCAGCCTGACTACACCCAATGCAGGGCAAAGGCCTCTCCCATGTGTCTCCCCAATAAACCCTGTCCGTTGCCATCTGCGCCCACCCTATGCCTGCAAACTTTTTAATCTCAAACACCCACCTAACATTCTGTCGCCCCCTGCTACGCTTGCCTTCTCTTGGAATCCACTCCGTTACCCTTAAGTACCAGCGGTTATCTTGCCTTCGTATCACATGCCCTGCCCAAGCCCATTTCTTCCTCTTGATTTCGACAACGATGTAATTAACCCACGTTTGTTCCTCACTAACTCGGCCCGCTTCCGCTCTCTTAACGTAACACCTATCATTTTGCTTTACATAGCTCGCTGCGTTATCCTTAAGCTGAACCCCTTTCGTTAGCCTCCAAGTTACTGGCCCTCAGGTGAGTACCGGTAAGGTACAGCTGTTTTTTACTTTTCTCTTGAGGGATATTGATAAACTGCCATTCATGATCTTAGAGAATCTGCCATATGCGCTCGACCCCATTCTTATACTAAAAGTTCTTTCTTTTTGGTAGAATGTGATAAATGGCTGCTTGACAGCTGCCGCCATCTGCCGCTTGGGCACGTCGATAGCATGAACTGCGACTATGGAGTAGGAGCAGGGGCTTTGTTTTCAACTAGTGGAGCAGAAGACGTGCATATGCGCACAGCATCCGGTTCGAGAAGCTCTTAAGGCTGTCGGAACAGTTAACCGTTAGGGGGCATTGCAGACGCATGACCCTAGTTTTAAACCGGGCATGCCCACTGTGTTCTTGCAAAAAACCCCAGCTGATAACGAAAAGTATCCATATTACCGGCGTTTTATCGTTTTCGCAAAACATTATTCGGCCCAGTTTTATTTCTCAGAATTTTCGAAACTTCTTCAAGGATATATCACTTCATGCATCGATGCAAAAGACTCCATAGCAAGCGAGAAATTAAAGATTTAAAAAATAGCCCCTCGAGTAAAACTCGAACTGCCTTCCTCTATTCGGCAGCAGTGAAATCCTAAAGCTAAACCTGCTAACCCACTTTGCGACCATCAGAATAGCTGCCTCGGAAATCCGTCAGATGGCGCCAAAGACGCATGCTCCTAGCTATACAGCGGGCTCGCCCATTGAACTCTTAAAGAAAAAGACGCCGTTCACAAGCAGTTTCCAAGAAACCGGCAATTTTTCAACTTTAGAAGCTTTATTTAGTCCACTTTTTTCTCAGAATTTGCGCAGCTTCGTCAAGCGTATATTAAGCCGAGAAACGCAGCAAAACAGGCCATAGGAAGCGAGAAATTAAGGTTTTCAAAAATGGCACCTCGAGTAAAACTCGCACTTTCTGTCTCCTTTGGGCAGCAGTGAAATCCTAAAGCAAGACTTGGTAACCCACTTTGCAACCTTCAGGATAGCTGTCTCGGAAATCCGTCAGATGGCGCCCAAGACGCATGCTCCTAGCTATACAGCGGGCTCGCCCATTGAACTCTTAAAGAAAAAGACGCCGTTAACAAGCAGTTTCCAAGAAACCGGCGATTTTTCAACTTTAGAAGCTTTATTTAGTCCACTTTTTTCTCAGAATTTGCGCAGCTTCGTCAAGCGTATATTAAGCCGAGAAACGCAGCAAAACAGGCCATAGGAAGCGAGAAATTAAGGTTTTCAAAAATGGCACCTCGAGTAAAACTCGCACTTTCTGTCTCCTTTGGGCAGCAGTGAAATCCTAAAGCAAGACTTGGTAACCCACTTTGCAACCTTCAGGATAGCTGTCTCGGAAATCCGTCAGATGGCGCCCAAGACGCATGCTCCTAGCTATACAGCGGGCTCGCCCATTGAACTCTTAAAGAAAAAGACGCCGTTAACAAGCAGTTTCCAAGAAACCGGCGATTTTTCATCTTTAGCAGCTTTATTTAGTCCACTCTTTTTCTCAGAATTTGCGCAGCATCGTCAAGCGTATATTAAGCCGAGAACCGCAGCAAAAGAGGCCATAGGAAGCGAGAAATTAAGGTTTTAAAAAATGGCACCTCGAGTAAAACTCGCACTTGCTGTCTCGGTTGGGAAGCAGTGAAATCCTAAAGCAGCACTGGGTAACCCACTTTGCAATCTTCAGGATAGCTGTCTCGGAAATCCGTCAGATGGCGCCCAAGACGCATGCTCCTAGCTATACAGCGGGCTCGCCCATTGAACTCTTAAAGAAAAAGACGCCGTTAACAAGCAGTTTCCAAGAAACCGGTGATTTTTCATCTTTAGCAGCTTTATTTAGTCCACTCTTTTTCTCAGAATTTGCGCAGCATCGTCAAGCGTATATTAAGCCGAGAAACGCAGCAAAAGAGGCCATAGGAAGCGAGAAATTAAGGTTTTAAAAAATGGCACCTCGAGTAAAACTCGCACTTGCTGTCTCGGTTGGGAAGCAGTGAAATCCTAAAACTAGACTTGGTAACACACTTTGCAATCTTCAGGATAGCTGTCTCGGAAATCCGTCAGATGGCGCCCAAGGCGCATGCTCCTAGCTATACAGCGGGCTCGCCCATTGAACTCTTAAAGAAAAAGACGCCGTTAACAAGCAGTTTCCAAGAAACCGGCGATTTTTCAACTTTAGAAGCTTTATTTAGTCCACTTTTTTCTCAGAATTTGCGCAGCTTCGTCAAGCGTATATTAAGCCGAGAAACGCAGCAAAACAGGCCATAGGAAGCGAGAAATTAAGGTTTTCAAAAATGGCACCTCGAGTAAAACTCGCACTTTCTGTCTCCTTTGGGCAGCAGTGAAATCCTAAAGCAAGACTTGGTAACCCACTTTGCAACCTTCAGGATAGCTGTCTCGGAAATCCGTCAGATGGCGCCCAAGACGCATGCTCCTAGCTATACAGCGGGCTCGCCCATTGAACTCTTAAAGAAAAAGACGCCGTTAACAAGCAGTTTCCAAGAAACCGGTGATTTTTCATCTTTAGCAGCTTTATTTAGTCCACTCTTTTTCTCAGAATTTGCGCAGCATCGTCAAGCGTATATTAAGCCGAGAACCGCAGCAAAAGAGGCCATAGGAAGCGAGAAATTAAGGTTTTAAAAAATGGCACCTCGAGTAAAACTCGCACTTGCTGTCTCGGTTGGGAAGCAGTGAAATCCTAAAGCAGCACTGGGTAACCCACTTTGCAATCTTCAGGATAGCTGTCTCGGAAATCCGTCAGACGGCGCCCAAGACGCATGCTCCTAGCTATACAGCGGGCTCGCCCATTGAACTCTTAAAGAAAAAGACGCCGTTAACGAGCAGTTTCCAAGAAACCGGTGATTTTTCATCTTTAGCAGCTTTATTTAGTCCACTCTTTTTCTCAGAATTTGCGCAGCATCGTCAAGCGTATATTAAGCCGAGAACCGCAGCAAAAGAGGCCATAGGAAGCGAGAAATTAAGGTTTTAAAAAATGGCACCTCGAGTAAAACTCGCACTTGCTGTCTCGGTTGGGAAGCAGTGAAATCCTAAAACTATACTTGGTAACACACTTTGCAATCTTCAGGATAGCTGTCTCGGAAATCCGTCAGATGGCGCCCAAGGCGCATGCTCCTAGCTATACAGCGGGCTCGCCCATTGAACTCTTAAAGAAAAAGACGCCGTTAACAAGCAGTTTCCAAGAAACCGGTGATTTTTCATCTTTAGAGGCTTTATTTAGTCCACGCTTTTTCTCAGAATTTGCGCAGCATCGTCAAGCGTATATTAAGCCGAGAACCGCAGCAAAAGAGGCCATAGGAAGCGAGAAATTAAGGTTTTAAAAAATGGCACCTCGAGTAAAACTCGCACTTGCTGTCTCGGTTGGGAAGCAGTGAAATCCTAAAACTAGACTTGGTAACACACTTTGCAATCTTCAGGATAGCTGTCTCGGAAATCCGTCAGATGGCGCCCAAGGCGCATGCTCCGAGCTATACAGCGGGCTCGCCCATTGAACTCTTAAAGAAAAAGACGCCGTTAACAAGCAGTTTCCAAGAAACCGGTGATTTTTCATCTTTAGCAGCTTTATTTAGTCCACTCTTTTTCTCAGAATTTGCGCAGCATCGTCAAGCGTATATTAAGCCGAGAACCGCAGCAAAAGAGGCCATAGGAAGCGAGAAATTAAGGTTTTTAAAAAATGGCACCTCGAGTAAAACTCGCACTTGCTGTCTCGGTTGGGAAGCAGTGAAATCCTAAAGCAGCACTGGGTAACCCACTTTGCAATCTTCAGGATAGCTGTCTCGGAAATCCGTCAGATGGCGCCCAAGACGCATGCTCCTAGCTATACAGCGGGCTCGCCCATTGAACTCTTAAAGAAAAAGACGCCGTTAACGAGCAGTTTCCAAGAAACCGGTGATTTTTCATCTTTAGCAGCTTTATTTAGTCCACTCTTTTTCTCAGAATTTGCGCAGCATCGTCAAGCGTATATTAAGCCGAGAACCGCAGCAAAAGAGGCCATAGGAAGCGAGAAATTAAGGTTTTAAAAAATGGCACCTCGAGTAAAACTCGCACTTGCTGTCTCGGTTGGGAAGCAGTGAAATCCTAAAGCAGCACTGGGTAACCCACTTTGCAATCTTCAGGATAGCTGTCTCGGAAATCCGTCAGATGGCGCCCAAGACGCATGCTCCTAGCTATACAGCGGGCTCGCCCATTGAACTCTTAAAGAAAAAGACGCCGTTAACAAGCAGTTTCCAAGAAACCGGTGATTTTTCATCTTTAGCAGCTTTATTTAGTCCACTCTTTTTCTCAGAATTTGCGCAGCATCGTCAAGCGTATATTAAGCCGAGAACCGCAGCAAAAGAGGCCATAGGAAGCGAGAAATTAAGGTTTTAAAAAATGGCACCTCGAGTAAAACTCGCACTTGCTGTCTCGGTTGGGAAGCAGTGAAATCCTAAAACTAGACTTGGTAACACACTTTGCAATCTTCAGGATAGCTGTCTCGGAAATCCGTCAGATGGCGCCCAAGGCGCATGCTCCGAGCTATACAGCGGGCTCGCCCATTGAACTCTTAAAGAAAAAGACGCCGTTAACAAGCAGTTTCCAAGAAACCGGTGATTTTTCATCTTTAGCAGCTTTATTTAGTCCACTCTTTTTCTCAGAATTTGCGCAGCATCGTCAAGCGTATATTAAGCCGAGAACCGCAGCAAAAGAGGCCATAGGAAGCGAGAAATTAAGGTTTTTAAAAAATGGCACCTCGAGTAAAACTCGCACTTGCTGTCTCGGTTGGGAAGCAGTGAAATCCTAAAGCAGCACTGGGTAACCCACTTTGCAATCTTCAGGATAGCTGTCTCGGAAATCCGTCAGATGGCGCCCAAGACGCATGCTCCTAGCTATACAGCGGGCTCGCCCATTGAACTCTTAAAGAAAAAGACGCCGTTAACAAGCAGTTTCCAAGAAACCGGTGATTTTTCATCTTTAGCAGCTTTATTTAGTCCACTCTTTTTCTCAGAATTTGCGCAGCATCGTCAAGCGTATATTAAGCCGAGAACCGCAGCAAAAGAGGCCATAGGAAGCGAGAAATTAAGGTTTTAAAAAATGGCACCTCGAGTAAAACTCGCACTTGCTGTCTCGGTTGGGAAGCAGTGAAATCCTAAAATTAGACTTGGTAACACACTTTGCAATCTTCAGGATAGCTGTCTCGGAAATCCGTCAGATGGCGCCCAAGGCGCATGCTCCGAGCTATACAGCGGGCTCGCCCATTGAACTCTTAAAGAAAAAGACGCCGTTAACAAGCAGTTTCCAAGAAACCGGTGATTTTTCATCTTTAGCAGCTTTATTTAGTCCACTCTTTTTCTCAGAATTTGCGCAGCATCGTCAAGCGTATATTAAGCCGAGAACCGCAGCAAAAGAGGCCATAGGAAGCGAGAAATTAAGGTTCTTAAAAAATGGCACCTCGAGTAAAACTCGCACTTGCTGTCTCGGTTGGGAAGCAGTGAAATCCTAAAGCAGCACTGGGTAACCCACTTTGCAATCTTCAGGATAGCTGTCTCGGAAATCCGTCAGATGGCGCCCAAGACGCATGCTCCTAGCTATACAGCGGGCTCGCCCATTGAACTCTTAAAGAAAAAGACGCCGTTCACAAGCAGTTTCCAAGAAACCGGTGATTTTTCATCTTTAGCAGCTTTATTTAGTCCACACTTTTTCTCAGAATTTGCGCAGCATCGTCAAGCGTATATTAAGCCGAGAACCGCAGCAAAAGAGGCCATAGGAAGCGAGAAATTAAGGTTTTAAAAAATGGCACCTCGAGTAAAACTCGCACTTGCTGTCTCGGTTGGGAAGCAGTGAAATCCTAAAACTAGACTTGGTAACACACTTTGCAATCTTCAGGATAGCTGTCTCGGAAATCCGTCAGATGGCGCCCAAGGCGCATGCTCCGAGCTATACAGCGGGCTCGCCCATTGAACTCTTAAAGAAAAAGACGCCGTTAACAAGCAGTTTCCAAGAAACCGGTGATTTTTCATCTTTAGCAGCTTTATTTAGTCCACTCTTTTTCTCAGAATTTGCGCAGCATCGTCAAGCGTATATTAAGCCGAGAACCGCAGCAAAAGAGGCCATAGGAAGCGAGAAATTAAGGTTTTTAAAAAATGGCACCTCGAGTAAAACTCGCACTTGCTGTCTCGGTTGGGAAGCAGTGAAATCCTAAAGCAGCACTGGGTAACCCACTTTGCAATCTTCAGGATAGCTGTCTCGGAAATCCGTCAGATGGCGCCCAAGGCGCATGCTCCGAGCTATACAGCGGGCTCGCCCATTGAACTCTTAAAGAAAAAGACGCCGTTAACAAGCAGTTTCCAAGAAACCGGTGATTTTTCATCTTTAGCAGCTTTATTTAGTCCACACTTTTTCTCAGAATTTGCGCAGCATCGTCAAGCGTATATTAAGCCGAGAACCGCAGCAAAAGAGGCCATAGGAAGCGAGAAATTAAGGTTTTAAAAAATGGCACCTCGAGTAAAACTCGCACTTGCTGTCTCGGTTGGGAAGCAGTGAAATCCTAAAACTAGACTTGGTAACACACTTTGCAATCTTCAGGATAGCTGTCTCGGAAATCCGTCAGATGGCGCCCAAGGCGCATGCTCCGAGCTATACAGCGGGCTCGCCCATTGAACTCTTAAAGAAAAAGACGCCGTTAACAAGCAGTTTCCAAGAAACCGGCGATTTTTCATCTTTAGCAGCTTTATTTTGTCCACTCTTTTTCTCAGAATTTGCGCAGCATCGTCAAGCGTATATTAAGCCGAGAACCGCAGCAAAAGAGGCCATAGGAAGCGAGAAATTAAGGTTTTAAAAAATGGCACCTCGAGTAAAACTCGCACTTGCTGTCTCGGTTGGGAAGCAGTGAAATCCTAAAACTAGACTTGGTAACACACTTTGCAATCTTCAGGATAGCTGTCTCGGAAATCCGTCAGATGGCGCCCAAGGCGCATGCTCCGAGCTATACAGCGGGCTCGCCCATTGAACTCTTAAAGAAAAAGACGCCGTTAACAAGCAGTTTCCAAGAAACCGGTGATTTTTCATCTTTAGCAGCTTTATTTAGTCCACTCTTTTTCTCAGAATTTGCGCAGCATCGTCAAGCGTATATTAAGCCGAGAACCGCAGCAAAAGAGGCCATAGGAAGCGAGAAATTAAGGTTTTAAAAAATGGCACCTCGAGTAAAACTCGCACTTGCTGTCTCGGTTGGGAAGCAGTGAAATCCTAAAACTAGACTTGGTAACACACTTTGCAATCTTCAGGATAGCTGTCTCGGAAATCCGTCAGATGGCGCCCAAGGCGCATGCTCCTAGCTATACAGCGGGCTCGCCCATTGAACTCTTAAAGAAAAAGACGCCGTTAACAAGCAGTTTCCAAGAAACCGGTGATTTTTCATCTTTAGCAGCTTTATTTAGTCCACTCTTTTTCTCAGAATTTGCGCAGCATCGTCAAGCATATATTAAGCCGAGAACCGCAGCAAAAGAGGCCATAGGAAGCGAGAAATTAAGGTTTTAAAAAATGGCACCTCGAGTAAAACTCGCACTTGCTGTCTCGGTTGGGAAGCAGTGAAATCCTAAAACTAGACTTGGTAACACACTTTGCAATCTTCAGGATAGCTGTCTCGGAAATCCGTCAGATGGCGCCCAAGGCGCATGCTCCGAGCTATACAGCGGGCTCGCCCATTGAACTCTTAAAGAAAAAGACGCCGTTAACAAGCAGTTTCCAAGAAACCGGTGATTTTTCATCTTTAGCAGCTTTATTTAGTCCACTCTTTTTCTCAGAATTTGCGCAGCATCGTCAAGCGTATATTAAGCCGAGAACCGCAGCAAAAGAGGCCATAGGAAGCGAGAAATTAAGGTTTTTAAAAAATGGCACCTCGAGTAAAACTCGCACTTGCTGTCTCGGTTGGGAAGCAGTGAAATCCTAAAGCAGCACTGGGTAACCCACTTTGCAATCTTCAGGATAGCTGTCTCGGAAATCCGTCAGATGGCGCCCAAGACGCATGCTCCTAGCTATACAGCGGGCTCGCCCATTGAACTCTTAAAGAAAAAGACGCCGTTAACAAGCAGTTTCCAAGAAACCGGTGATTTTTCATCTTTAGCAGCTTTATTTAGTCCACTCTTTTTCTCAGAATTTGCGCAGCATCGTCAAGCGTATATTAAGCCGAGAACCGCAGCAAAAGAGGCCATAGGAAGCGAGAAATTAAGGTTTTAAAAAATGGCACCTCGAGTAAAACTCGCACTTGCTGTCTCGGTTGGGAAGCAGTGAAATCCTAAAGCAGCACTGGGTAACCCACTTTGCAATCTTCAGGATAGCTGTCTCGGAAATCCGTCAGATGGCGCCCAAGGCGCATGCTCCGAGCTATACAGCGGGCTCGCCCATTGAACTCTTAAAGAAAAAGACGCCGTTAACAAGCAGTTTCCAAGAAACCGGTGATTTTTCATCTTTAGCAGCTTTATTTAGTCCACTCTTTTTCTCAGAATTTGCGCAGCATCGTCAAGCGTATATTAAGCCGAGAACCGCAGCAAAAGAGGCCATAGGAAGCGAGAAATTAAGGTTTTTAAAAAATGGCACCTCGAGTAAAACTCGCACTTGCTGTCTCGGTTGGGAAGCAGTGAAATCCTAAAGCAGCACTGGGTAACCCACTTTGCAATCTTCAGGATAGCTGTCTCGGAAATCCGTCAGATGGCGCCCAAGGCGCATGCTCCGAGCTATACAGCGGGCTCGCCCATTGAACTCTTAAAGAAAAAGACGCCGTTAACGAGCAGTTTCCAAGAAACCGGTGATTTTTCATCTTTAGCAGCTTTATTTAGTCCACTCTTTTTCTCAGAATTTGCGCAGCATCGTCAAGCGTATATTAAGCCGAGAACCGCAGCAAAAGAGGCCATAGGAAGCGAGAAATTAAGGTTTTAAAAAATGGCACCTCGAGTAAAACTCGCACTTGCTGTCTCGGTTGGGAAGCAGTGAAATCCTAAAGCAGCACTGGGTAACCCACTTTGCAATCTTCAGGATAGCTGTCTCGGAAATCCGTCAGATGGCGCCCAAGGCGCATGCTCCGAGCTATACAGCGGGCTCGCCCATTGAACTCTTAAAGAAAAAGACGCCGTTAACAAGCAGTTTCCAAGAAACCGGTGATTTTTCATCTTTAGAGGCTTTATTTAGTCCACGCTTTTTCTCAGAATTTGCGCAGCATCGTCAAGCGTATATTAAGCCGAGAACCGCAGCAAAAGAGGCCATATGAAGCGAGAAATTAAGGTTTTAAAAAATGGCACCTCGAGTAAAACTCGCACTTGCTGTCTCGGTTGGGAAGCAGTGAAATCCTAAAGCAGCACTGGGTAACCCACTTTGCAATCTTCAGGATAGCTGTCTCGGAAATCCGTCAGATGGCGCCCAAGGCGCATGCTCCGAGCTATACAGCGGGCTCGCCCATTGAACTCTTAAAGAAAAAGACGCCGTTAACAAGCAGTTTCCAAGAAACCGGCGATTTTTCATCTTTAGCAGCTTTATTTAGTCCACTCTTTTTCTCAGAATTTGCGCAGCATCGTCAAGCGTATATTAAGCCGAGAACCGCAGCAAAAGAGGCCATAGGAAGCGAGAAATTAAGGTTTTTAAAAAATGGCACCTCGAGTAAAACTCGCACTTGCTGTCTCGGTTGGGAAGCAGTGAAATCCTAAAGCAGCACTGGGTAACCCACTTTGCAATCTTCAGGATAGCTGTCTCGAAAATCCGTCAGATGGCGCCCAAGGCGCATGCTCCGAGCTATACAGCGGGCTCGCCCATTGAACTCTTAAAGAAAAAGACGCCGTTAACGAGCAGTTTCCAAGAAACCGGTGATTTTTCATCTTTAGCAGCTTTATTTAGTCCACTCTTTTTCTCAGAATTTGCGCAGCATCGTCAAGCGTATATTAAGCCGAGAACCGCAGCAAAAGAGGCCATAGGAAGCGAGAAATTAAGGTTTTAAAAAATGGCACCTCGAGTAAAACTCGCACTTGCTGTCTCGGTTGGGAAGCAGTGAAATCCTAAAACTAGACTTGGTAACACACTTTGCAATCTTCAGGATAGCTGTCTCAGAAATCCGTCAGATGGCGCCCAAGGCGCATGCTCCTAGCTATACAGCGGGCTCGCCCATTGAACTCTTAAAGAAAAAGACGCCGTTAACAAGCAGTTTCCAAGAAACCGGCGATTTTTCATCTTTAGCAGCTTTATTTAGTCCACTCTTTTTCTCAGAATTTGCGCAGCATCGTCAAGCGTATATTAAGCCGAGAACCGCAGCAAAAGAGGCCATAGGAAGCGAGAAATTAAGGTTTTAAAAAATGGCACCTCGAGTAAAACTCGCACTTGCTGTCTCGGTTGGGAAGCAGTGAAATCCTAAAACTAGACTTGGTAACACACTTTGCAATCTTCAGGATAGCTGTCTCGTAAATCCGTCAGATGGCGCCCAAGGCGCATGCTCCTAGCTATACAGCGGGCTCGCCCATTGAACTCTTAAAGAAAAAGACGCCGTTAACAAGCAGTTTCCAAGAAACCGGCGATTTTCCATCTTTAGCAGCTTTATTTAGTCCACTCTTTTTCTCAGAATTTGCGCAGCATCGTCAAGCGTATATTAAGCCGAGAACCGCAGCAAAAGAGGCCATAGGAAGCGAGAAATTAAGGTTTTAAAAAATGGCACCTCGAGTAAAACTCGCACTTGCTGTCTCGGTTGGGAAGCAGTGAAATCCTAAAACTAGACTTGGTAACACACTTTGCAATCTTCAGGATAGCTGTCTCGGAAATCCGTCAGATGGCGCCCAAGGCGCATGCTCCTAGCTATACAGCGGGCTCGCCCATTGAACTCTTAAAGAAAAAGACGCCGTTAACAAGCAGTTTCCAAGAAACCGGCGATTTTTCATCTTTAGCAGCTTTATTTAGTCCACTCTTTTTCTCAGAATTTGCGCAGCATCGTCAAGCGTATATTAAGCCGAGAACCGCAGCAAAAGAGGCCATAGGAAGCGAGAAATTAAGGTTTTAAAAAATGGCACCTCGAGTAAAACTCGCACTTGCTGTCTCGGTTGGGAAGCAGTGAAATCCTAAAGCAGCACTGGGTAACCCACTTTGCAATCTTCAGGATAGCTGTCTCGGAAATCCGTCAGATGGCGCCCAAGACGCATGCTCCTAGCTATACAGCGGGCTCGCCCATTGAACTCTTAAAGAAAAAGACGCCGTTAACAAGCAGTTTCCAAGAAACCGGTGATTTTTCATCTTTAGCAGCTTTATTTAGTCCACTCTTTTTCTCAGAATTTGCGCAGCATCGTCAAGCGTATATTAAGCCGAGAACCGCAGCAAAAGAGGCCATAGGAAGCGAGAAATTAAGGTTTTAAAAAATGGCACCTCGAGTAAAACTCGCACTTGCTGTCTCGGTTGGGAAGCAGTGAAATCCTAAAACTAGACTTGGTAACACACTTTGCAATCTTCAGGATAGCTGTCTCGGAAATCCGTCAGATGGCGCCCAAGGCGCATGCTCCTAGCTATACAGCGGGCTCGCCCATTGAACTCTTAAAGAAAAAGACGCCGTTAACAAGCAGTTTCCAAGAAACCGGTGATTTTTCATCTTTAGCAGCTTTATTTAGTCCACTCTTTTTCTCAGAATTTGCGCAGCATCGTCAAGCGTATATTAAGCCGAGAACCGCAGCAAAAGAGGCCATAGGAAGCGAGAAATTAAGGTTTTAAAAAATGGCACCTCGAGTAAAACTCGCACTTGCTGTCTCGGTTGGGAAGCAGTGAAATCCTAAAGCAGCACTGGGTAACCCACTTTGCAATCTTCAGGATAGCTGTCTCGGAAATCCGTCAGATGGCGCCCAAGACGCATGCTCCTAGCTATACAGCGGGCTCGCCCATTGAACTCTTAAAGAAAAAGACGCCGTTAACAAGCAGTTTCCAAGAAACCGGCGATTTTTCATCTTTAGCAGCTTTATTTAGTCCACTCTTTTTCTCAGAATTTGCGCAGCATCGTCAAGCGTATATTAAGCCGAGAACCGCAGCAAAAGAGGCCATAGGAAGCGAGAAATTAAGGTTTTAAAAAATGGCACCTCGAGTAAAACTCGCACTTGCTGTCTCGGTTGGGAAGCAGTGAAATCCTAAAGCAGCACTGGGTAACCCACTTTGCAATCTTCAGGATAGCTGTCTCGGAAATCCGTCAGATGGCGCCCAAGACGCATGCTCCTAGCTATACAGCGGGCTCGCCCATTGAACTCTTAAAGAAAAAGACGCCGTTAACAAGCAGTTTCCAAGAAACCGGTGATTTTTCATCTTTAGCAGCTTTATTTAGTCCACTCTTTTTCTCAGAATTTGCGCAGCATCGTCAAGCGTATATTAAGCCGAGAACCGCAGCAAAAGAGGCCATAGGAAGCGAGAAATTAAGGTTTTAAAAAATGGCACCTCGAGTAAAACTCGCACTTGCTGTCTCGGTTGGGAAGCAGTGAAATCCTAAAACTAGACTTGGTAACACACTTTGCAATCTTCAGGATAGCTGTCTCGGAAATCCGTCAGATGGCGCCCAAGGCGCATGCTCCTAGCTATACAGCGGGCTCGCCCATTGAACTCTTAAAGAAAAAGACGCCGTTAACAAGCAGTTTCCAAGAAACCGGCGATTTTTCATCTTTAGCAGCTTTATTTAGTCCACTCTTTTTCTCAGAATTTGCGCAGCATCGTCAAGCGTATATTAAGCCGAGAACCGCAGCAAAAGAGGCCATAGGAAGCGAGAAATTAAGGTTTTAAAAAATGGCACCTCGAGTAAAACTCGCACTTGCTGTCTCGGTTGGGAAGCAGTGAAATCCTAAAGCAGCACTGGGTAACCCACTTTGCAATCTTCAGGATAGCTGTCTCGGAAATCCGTCAGATGGCGCCCAAGACGCATGCTCCTAGCTATACAGCGGGCTCGCCCATTGAACTCTTAAAGAAAAAGACGCCGTTAACAAGCAGTTTCCAAGAAACCGGCGATTTTTCATCTTTAGCAGCTTTATTTAGTCCACTCTTTTTCTCAGAATTTGCGCAGCATCGTCAAGCGTATATTAAGCCGAGAACCGCAGCAAAAGAGGCCATAGGAAGCGAGAAATTAAGGTTTTAAAAAATGGCACCTCGAGTAAAACTCGCACTTGCTGTCTCGGTTGGGAAGCAGTGAAATCCTAAAACTAGACTTGGTAACACACTTTGCAATCATCAGGATAGCTGTCTCGGAAATCCGTCAGATGGCGCCCAAGGCGCATGCTCCTAGCTATACAGCGGGCTCGCCCATTGAACTCTTAAAGAAAAAGACGCCGTTAACAAGCAGTTTCCAAGAAACCGGCGATTTTTCATCTTTAGCAGCTTTATTTAGTCCACTCTTTTTCTCAGAATTTGCGCAGCATCGTCAAGCGTATTTTAAGCCGAGAACCGCAGCAAAAGGGGCATAGGAAGCGAGAAATTAAGGTTTTAAAAAATGGCACCTCGAGTAAAACTCGCACTTGCTGTCTCGGTTGGGAAGCAGTGAAATCCTAAAGCAGCACTGGGTAACCCACTTTGCAATCTTCAGGATAGCTGTCTCGGAAATCCGTCAGATGGCGCCCAAGACGCATGCTCCTAGCTATACAGCGGGCTCGCCCATTGAACTCTTAAAGAAAAAGACGGCGTTCACAAGCAGTTTCCTAGAAACCGGCGATTTTTCATCTTTAGCAGCTTTATTTAGTCCACTCTTTTTCTCAGAATTTGCGCAGCATCGTCAAGCGTATTTTAAGCCGAGAACCGCAGCAAAAGGGGCCATAGGAAGCGAGAAATTAAGGTTTTAAAAAATGGCACCTCGAGTAAAACTCGCACTTGCTGTCTCGGTTGGGAAGCAGTGAAATCCTAAAGCAGCACTGGGTAACCCACTTTGCAATCTTCAGGATAGCTGTCTCGGAAATCCGTCAGATGGCGCCCGAGGCGCATGCTCCTAGCTATACAGCGGGCTCGCCCATTGAACTCTTAAAGAAAAAGACGGCGTTCACAAGCAGTTTCCAAGAAACCGGCGATTTTTCATCTTTAGCAGCTTTATTTAGTCCACTCTTTTTCTCAGAATTTGCGCAGCATCGTCAAGCGTATTTTAAGCCGAGAACCGCAGCAAAAGGGGCCATAGGAAGCGAGAAATTAAGGTTTTAAAAAATGGCACCTCGAGTAAAACTCGCACTTGCTGTCTCGGTTGGGAAGCAGTGAAATCCTAAAGCAGCACTGGGTAACCCACTTTGCAATCTTCAGGATAGCTGTCTCGGAAATCCGTCAGATGGCGCCCAAGACGCATGCTCCTAGCTATACAGCGGGCTCGCCCATTGAACTCTTAAAGAAAAAGACGGCGTTCACAAGCAGTTTCCAAGAAACCGGCGATTTTTCATCTTTAGCAGCTTTATTTAGTCCACTCTTTTTCTCAGAATTTGCGCAGCATCGTCAAGCGTATTTTAAGCCGAGAACCGCAGCAAAAGGGGCCATAGGAAGCGAGAAATTAAGGTTTTAAAAAATGGCACCTCGAGTAAAACTCGCACTTGCTGTCTCGGTTGGGAAGCAGTGAAATCCTAAAGCAGCACTGGGTAACCCACTTTGCAATCTTCAGGATAGCTGTCTCGGAAATCCGTCAGATGGCGCCCAAGGCGCATGCTCCTAGCTATACAGCGGGCTCGCCCATTGAACTCTTAAAGAAAAAGACGGCGTTCACAAGCAGTTTCCAAGAAACCGGCGATTTTTCATCTTTAGCAGCTTTATTTAGTCCACTCTTTTTCTCAGAATTTGCGCAGCATCGTCAAGCGTATTTTAAGCCGAGAACCGCAGCAAAAGGGGCCATAGGAAGCGAGAAATTAAGGTTTTAAAAAATGGCACCTCGAGTAAAACTCGCACTTGCTGTCTCGGTTGGGAAGCAGTGAAATCCTAAAGCAGCACTGGGTAACCCACTTTGCAATCTTCAGGATAGCTGTCTCGGAAATCCGTCAGATGGCGCCCAAGACGCATGCTCCTAGCTATACAGCGGGCTCGCCCATTGAACTCTTAAAGAAAAAGACGCCGTTAACAAGCAGTTTCCTAGAAACCGGCGATTTTTCATCTTTAGCAGCTTTATTTAGTCCACTCTTTTTCTCAGAATTTGCGCAGCATCGTCAAGCGTATTTTAAGCCGAGAACCGCAGCAAAAGGGGCTATAGGAAGCGAGAAATTAAGGTTTTAAAAAATGGCACCTCGAGTAAAACTCGCACTTGCTGTCTCGGTTGGGAAGCAGTGAAATCCTAAAGCAGCACTGGGTAACCCACTTTGCAATCTTCAGGATAGCTGTCTCGGAAATCCGTCAGATGGCGCCCAAGACGCATGCTCCTAGCTATACAGCGGGCTCGCCCATTGAACTCTTAAAGAAAAAGACGCCGTTAACAAGCAGTTTCCTAGAAACCGGTGATTTTTCATCTTTAGCAGCTTTATTTAGTCCACTCTTTTTCTCAGAATTAGCGCAGCATCGTCAAGCGTATATTAAGCCGAGAACCGCAGCAAAAGAGGCCATAGGAAGCGAGAAATTAAGGTTTTAAAAAATGGCTCCTCGAGTAAAACTCGCACTTGCTGTCTCGGTTGGGAAGCAGTGAAATCCTAAAACTAGACTTGGTAACACACTTTGAAATCTTCAGGATAGCTGTCTCGGAAATCCGTCAGATGGCGCCCAAGGCGCATGCTCCTAGCTATACAGCGGGCTCGCCCATTGAACTTCTAAAGAAAAAGACGCCGTTAACAAGCAGTTTCCAAGAAACCGGCGATTTTTCATCTTTAGCAGCTTTATTTAGTCCACTCTTTTTCTCAGAATTTGCGCAGCATCGTCAAGCGTATATTAAGCCGAGAACCGCAGCAAAAGAGGCCATAGGAAGCGAGAAATTAAGGTTTTAAAAAATGGCACCTCGAGTAAAACTCGCACTTGCTGTCTCGGTTGGGAAGCAGTGAAATCCTAAAGCAGCACTGGGTAACCCACTTTGCAATCTTCAGGATAGCTGTCTCGGAAATCCGTCAGATGGCGCCCAAGACGCATGCTCCTAGCTATACAGCGGGCTCGCCCATTGAACTCTTAAAGAAAAAGACGCCGTTAACAAGCAGTTTCCAAGAAACCGGCGATTTTTCATCTTTAGCAGCTTTATTTAGTCCACTCTTTTTCTCAGAATTTGCGCAGCATCGTCAAGCGTATATTAAGCCGAGAACCGCAGCAAAAGAGGCCATAGGAAGCGAGAAATTAAGGTTTTAAAAAATGGCACCTCGAGTAAAACTCGCACTTGCTGTCTCGGTTGGGAAGCAGTGAAATCCTAAAGCAGCACTGGGTAACCCACTTTGCAATCTTCAGGATAGCTGTCTCGGAAATCCGTCAGATGGCGCCCAAGACGCATGCTCCTAGCTATACAGCGGGCTCGCCCTTTGAACTCTTAAAGAAAAAGACGCCGTTAACAAGCAGTTTCCAAGAAACCGGCGATTTTTCATCTTTAGCAGCTTTATTTAGTCCACTCTTTTTCTCAGAATTTGCGCAGCATCGTCAAGCGTATATTAAGCCGAGAACCGCAGCAAAAGAGGCCATAGGAAGCGAGAAATTAAGGTTTTAAAAAATGGCACCTCGAGTAAAACTCGCACTTGCTGTCTCGGTTGGGAAGCAGTGAAATCCTAAAGCAGCACTGGGTAACCCACTTTGCAATCATCAGGATAGCTGTCTCGGAAATCCGTCAGATGGCGCCCAAGACGCATGCTCCTAGCTATACAGCGGGCTCGCCCATTGAACTCTTAAAGAAAAAGACGCCGTTAACAAGCAGTTTCCAAGAAACCGGCGATTTTTCATCTTTAGCAGCTTTATTTAGTCCACTCTTTTTCTCAGAATTTGCGCAGCATCGTCAAGCGTATATTAAGCCGAGAACCGCAGCAAAAGAGGCCATAGGAAGCGAGAAATTAAGGTTTTAAAAAATGGCACCTCGAGTAAAACTCGCACTTGCTGTCTCGGTTGGGAAGCAGTGAAATCCTAAAGCAGCACTGGGTAACCCACTTTGCAATCATCAGGATAGCTGTCTCGGAAATCCGTCAGATGGCGCCCAAGGCGCATGCTCCGAGCTATACAGCGGGCTCGCCCATTGAACTCTTAAAGAAAAAGACGCCGTTAACAAGCAGTTTCCAAGAAACCGGCGATTTTTCATCTTTAGCAGCTTTATTTAGTCCACTCTTTTTCTCAGAATTTGCGCAGCATCGTCAAGCGTATATTAAGCCGAGAACCGCAGCAAAAGAGGCCATAGGAAGCGAGAAATTAAGGTTTTAAAAAATGGCACCTCGAGTAAAACTCGCACTTGCTGTCTCGGTTGGGAAGCAGTGAAATCCTAAAACTAGACTTGGTAACACACTTTGCAATCATCAGGATAGCTGTCTCGGAAATCCGTCAGATGGCGCCCAAGGCGCATGCTCCTAGCTATACAGCGGGCTCGCCCATTGAACTCTTAAAGAAAAAGACGCCGTTAACAAGCAGTTTCCAAGAAACCGGCGATTTTTCATCTTTAGCAGCTTTATTTAGTCCACTCTTTTTCTCAGAATTTGCGCAGCATCGTCAAGCGTATATTAAGCCGAGAACCGCAGCAAAAGAGGCCATAGGAAGCGAGAAATTAAGGTTTTAAAAAATGGCACCTCGAGTAAAACTCGCACTTGCTGTCTCGGTTGGGAAGCAGTGAAATCCTAAAACTAGACTTGGTAACCCACTTTGCAATCTTCAGGATAGCTGTCTCGGAAATCCGTCAGATGGCGCCCAAGGCGCATGCTCCTAGCTATACAGCGGGCTCGCCCATTGAACTCTTAAAGAAAAAGACGCCGTTAACAAGCAGTTTCCAAGAAACAGGCGATTTTTCATCTTTAGCAGCTTTATTTAGTCCACTCTTTTTCTCAGAATTTGCGCAGCATCGTCAAGCGTATATTAAGCCGAGAACCGCAGCAAAAGAGGCCATAGGAAGCGAGAAATTAAGGTTTTAAAAAATGGCACCTCGAGTAAAACTCGCACTTGCTGTCTCGGTTGGGAAGCAGTGAAATCCTAAAACTAGACTTGGTAACACACTTTGCAATCATCAGGATAGCTGTCTCGGAAATCCGTCAGATGGCGCCCAAGGCGCATGCTCCTAGCTATACAGCGGGCTCGCCCATTGAACTCTTAAAGAAAAAGACGCCGTTAACAAGCAGTTTCCAAGAAACCGGCGATTTTTCATCTTTAGCAGCTTTATTTAGTCCACTCTTTTTCTCAGAATTTGCGCAGCATCGTCAAGCGTATATTAAGCCGAGAACCGCAGCAAAAGAGGCCATAGGAAGCGAGAAATTAAGGTTTTAAAAAATGGCACCTCGAGTAAAACTCGCACTTGCTGTCTCGGTTGGGAAGCAGTGAAATCCTAAAGCAGCACTGGGTAACCCACTTTGCAATCTTCAGGATAGCTGTCTCGGAAATCCGTCAGATGGCGCCCAAGACGCATGCTCCTAGCTATACAGCGGGCTCGCCCATTGAACTCTTAAAGAAAAAGACGCCGTTAACAAGCAGTTTCCAAGAAACCGGCGATTTTTCATCTTTAGCAGCTTTATTTAGTCCACTCTTTTTCTCAGAATTTGCGCAGCATCGTCAAGCGTATTTTAAGCCGAGAACCGCAGCAAAAGGGGCCATAGGAAGCGAGAAATTAAGGTTTTAAAAAATGGCACCTCGAGTAAAACTCGCACTTGCTGTCTCGGTTGGGAAGCAGTGAAATCCTAAAACTAGACTTGGTAACACACTTTGCAATCTTCAGGATAGCTGTCTCGGAAATCCGTCAGATGGCGCCCAAGACGCATGCTCCTAGCTATACAGCGGGCTCGCCCATTGAACTCCTAAAGAAAAAGACGCCGTTAACAAGCAGTTTCCTAGAAACCGGTGATTTTTCATCTTTAGCAGCTTTATTTAGTCCACTCTTTTTCTCAGAATTAGCGCAGCATCGTCAAGCGTATATTAAGCCGAGAACCGCAGCAAAAGAGGCCATAGGAAGCGAGAAATTAAGGTTTTAAAAAATGGCACCTCGAGTAAAACTCGCACTTGCTGTCTCGGTTGGGAAGCAGTGAAATCCTAAAACTAGACTTGGTAACACACTTTGCAATCTTCAGGATAGCTGTCTCGGAAATCCGTCAGATGGCGCCCAAGGCGCATGCTCCTAGCTATACAGCGGGCTCGCCCATTGAACTCCTAAAGAAAAAGACGCCGTTAACAAGCAGTTTCCAAGAAACCGGCGATTTTTCATCTTTAGAGGCTTTATTTAGTCCACTTTTTTTCTCAGAATTTGCGCAGCATCGTCAAGCGTATTTTAAGCCGAGAACCGCAGCAAAAGGGGCATAGGAAGCGAGAAATTAAGGTTTTAAAAAATGGCACCTCGAGTAAAACTCGCACTTGCTGTCTCGGTTGGGAAGCAGTGAAATCCTAAAGCAGCACTGGGTAACCCACTTTGCAATCTTCAGGATAGCTGTCTCGGAAATCCGTCAGATGGCGCCCAAGACGCATGCTCCTAGCTATACAGCGGGCTCGCCCATTGAACTCTTAAAGAAAAAGACGGCGTTCACAAGCAGTTTCCTAGAAACCGGCGATTTTTCATCTTTAGCAGCTTTATTTAGTCCACTCTTTTTCTCAGAATTTGCGCAGCATCGTCAAGCGTATTTTAAGCCGAGAACCGCAGCAAAAGAGGCCATAGGAAGCGAGAAATTAAGGTTTTAAAAAATGGCACCTCGAGTAAAACTCGCACTTGCTGTCTCTGTTGGGAAGCAGTGAAATCCTAAAACTAGACTTGGTAGCACACTTTGCAATCTTCAGGATAGCTGTCTCGGAAATCCGTCGTCAGATGGCGCCCAAGACGCATGCTCCTAGCTATACAGCGGGCTCGCCCATTGAACTCTTAAAGAAAAAGACGCCGTTAACAAGCTGTTTCCAAGAAACCGGTGATTTTTCATCTTTAGCAGCTTTATTTAGTCCACTCTTTTTCTCAGAATTTGCGCAGCATCGTCAAGCGTATATTAAGCCGAGAACCGCAGCAAAAGAGGCCATAGGAACCGAGAAATTAAGGTTTTAAAAAATGGCACCTCGAGTAAAACTCGCACTTGCTGTCTCGGTTGGGAAGCAGTGAAATCCTAAAACTAGACTTGGTAACACACTTTGCAATCTTCAGGATAGCTGTCTCGGAAATCCGTCAGATGGCGCCCAAGGCGCATGCTCCTAGCTATACAGCGGGCTCGCCCATTGAACTCTTAATGAAAAAGACGCCGTTATCAAGCTGTTTCCAAGAAACCGGCGATTTTTCATCTTTAGCAGCTTTATTTAGTCCACTCTTTTTCTCAGAATTTGCGCAGCATCGTCAAGAGTATATTAAGCCGAGAACCGCAGCAAAAGAGGCCATAGGAAGCGAGAAATTAAGGTTTTAAAAAATGGCACCTCGAGTAAAACTCGCACTTGCTGTCTCGGTTGGGAAGCAGTGAAATCCTAAAACTAGACTTGGTAACACACTTTGCAATCTTCAGGATAGCTGTCTCGGAAATCCGTCAGATGGCGCCCAAGGCGCATGCTCCTAGCTATACAGCGGGCTCGCCCATTGAACTCTTAAAGAAAAAGACGCCGTTAACAAGCAGTTTCCAAGAAACCGGCGATTTTTCATCTTTAGCAGCTTTATTTAGTCCACTCTTTTTCTCAGAATTTGCGCAGCATCGTCAAGCGTATATTAAGCCGAGAACCGCAGCAAAAGAGGCCATAGGAAGCGAGAAATTAAGGTTTTAAAAAATGGCACCTCGAGTAAAACTCGCACTTGCTGTCTCGGTTGGGAAGCAGTGATATCCTAAAACTAGACTTGGTAACACACTTTGCAATCTTCAGGATAGCTGTCTCGGAAATCCGTCAGATGGCGCCCAAGGCGCATGCTCCTAGCTATACAGCGGGCTCGCCCATTGAACTCTTAAAGAAAAAGACGCCGTTAACAAGCAGTTTCCAAGAAACCGGCGATTTTTCATCTTTAGCAGCTTTATTTAGTCCACTCTTTTTCTCAGAATTTGCGCAGCATCGTCAAGCGTATATTAAGCCGAGAACCGCAGCAAAAGAGGCCATAGGAAGCGGGAAATTAAGGATTTAAAAAATTGCCCCTCGAGTAAAACTCGCACTTGCTGTCTCGGTTGGGAAGCAGTGAAATCCTAAAGCAGCACTGGGTAACCCACTTTGCAATCTTCAGGATAGCTGTCTCGGAAATCCGTCAGATGGCGCTCAAGACGCATGCTCCTAGCTATACAGCGGGCTCGCCCATTGAACTCTTAAAGAAAAAAGACGCCGTTCACAAGCAGTTTCCAAGAAACCGGCGATTTTTCATCTTTAGCAGCTTTATTTAGTCCACTCTTTTTCTCAGAATTTGCGCAGCATCGTCAAGCGTATATTAAGCCGAGAACCGCAGCAAAAGAGGCCATAGGAAGCGAGAAATTAAGGTTTTAAAAAATGGCACCTCGAGTAAAACTCGCACTTGCTGTCTCGGTTGGGAAGCAGTGAAATCCTAAAGCAGCACTGGGTAACCCACTTTGCAATCTTCAGGATAGCTGTCTCGGAAATCCGTCAGATGGCGCCCAAGGCGCATGCTCCTAGCTATACAGCGGGCTCGCCCATTGAACTCTTAAAGAAAAAGACGCCGTTAACAAGCAGTTTCCAAGAAACCGGCGATTTTTCATATTTAGCAGCTTTATTTAGTCCACTCTTTTTCTCAGAATTTGCGCAGCATCGTCAAGCGTATATTAAGCCGAGAACCGCAGCAAAAGAGGCCATAGGAAGCGAGAAATTAAGGTTTTAAAAAATGGCACCTCGAGTAAAACTCGCACTTGCTGTCTCGGTTGGGAAGCAGTGAAATCCTAAAGCAGCACTGGGTAACCCACTTTGCAATCTTCAGGATAGCTGTCTCGGAAATCCGTCAGATGGCGCTCAAGACGCATGCTCCTAGCTATACAGCGGGCTCGCCCATTGAACTCTTAAAGAAAAAGACGCCGTTCACAAGCAGTTTCCAAGAAACCGGCGATTTTTCATCTTTAGCAGCTTTATTTAGTCCACTCTTTTTCTCAGAATTTGCGCAGCATCGTCAAGCGTATATTAAGCCGAGAACCGCAGCAAAAGAGGCCATAGGAAGCGAGAAATTAAGGTTTTAAAAAATGGCACCTCGAGTAAAACTCGCACTTGCTGTCTCGGTTGGGAAGCAGTGATATCCTAAAACTAGACTTGGTAACACACTTTGCAATCTTCAGGATAGCTGTCTCGGAAATCCGTCAGATGGCGCCCAAGGCGCATGCTCCTAGCTATACAGCGGGCTCGCCCATTGAACTCTTAAAGAAAAAGACGCCGTTAACAAGCAGTTTCCAAGAAACCGGCGATTTTTCATCTTTAGCAGCTTTATTTAGTCCACTCTTTTTCTCAGAATTTGCGCAGCATCGTCAAGCGTATAGACGCTTTACAGCGGCGTATCATGGGGGCTGCCATCTTTGATCACGTGATCCCGCCGCCATTACACGCCTCCTGACTGCTCGGCGCGCGCCTCGCCGCGACGGCTTCTGCGCCTGATGGTTCGGTTCTGGCCGGCTGTGTTTCGGCTGATACGGTTGTAAACGACTGGGAAGACGACACTATCGTTTGTCCAGAGATTCGAAGGACATGTGAGAACCCTAATTTGATCACAGGCGTGAAATCATGATCGGGCTTCATGTCGCGGACAGCCGCTCGGCTCTCCGCTTCTTCGAGCCAACGAATGGATCGTCTGAATGCTTGTATTTGCATCCGCGGGAAGCTTTGCTGAATGTTTTTTTGTTATTATCTAAAACGCTAAGGTGTAATGCCCCAGCGGCAGCGCAGGTCGTTGTCCTATTTCGTACTTGCATGCAGACACCGCTCTAAAATGCTCACATATGCACATCGTACGCATTTGTTTACAACCCGTTAACGGCGCGTAGGAAACCTATAGAATACTTTCTGCAGGTTTGTTAAACACAGAAAGGCGACAAAAAAGATACACACAAAATGTTAACTACCATGGTAGCAGTACCATGCATCAAGCAGCCTGCACAACCTGGCGTGCAATCGTTTCTAGGTATTCAGCGCTATAATTGTTATAACGCGCGCACGGCAACGCGTTCACACTGCACGAAGTTCACAATTATGTCAGCCTCACATATAAAATTGTGGTACGCTCCACGCTCGATATGCGGACGTGATGCTCCAGGTCTCGTTGGTGATAAGTAATCAGCTTCACTCTGAGCTCTGGCCTTCGGAGTTACTTTTAGTGACTGTGTTGCATGGACCACGAGCAAGTGACAACAACCCGGCACAGCAGCCGTAACGCAAACGCTTTATTCCGAATATGGTCCACGAGAACCGCGCTACTCGGCGCGAAGTTCATCAGTAGCACACAAGAAGGCATGCAATGCACGGTAAGCGCACGGCTGTACTCTGCACAATCTGTACGCAGTAGCGGTATAGCGTAAGTCTTCCTTTTTTTCCGTTCCTATTTCGGCCTCGGGCGCTCTTGTTATAATGGCCGCACGCCTTAACTTACGGTCACGGGGGTCTCGCTACACACGCAGACGCAACTGCACAGCAACTGAAAGCACGAAGTGGGGGTTTCGGTGGCGGAACAGCCTGTTCGTGCGGTAATGTTTTGCACTTACCCTCGCAGAGTTTCTAAGATCGAAGCCTTTCTTTCTGTATTGGCTATCTAGCGCTGGCGAACGTGTTTGTTGCGTTCGCCCGTTCGGAAAGGGCGCATGGCGAACGCGCGCGCAGGGGAAGCATGTCCTTGTGCAGCTCGGTTCCTTTAAGCTCTCAAACGATCGCATCCCGCCCCTTTAACTCTCTGTCGCAATTCTTGCATTCCACAACACAGCGTGTATTTCGTCGACCTTTCCCCATCATCGCAGAAAGAAAACTTCGGCAGCCAGCCGCGATATTTGTGTTATTGCGTCCAGGCGCGCACGCTGGCAACTTACGAGGCCCGTAATGGCGCCGTGTTCCAAGCGCATCTGTGGCGCCATCTGGCATCAAAGGGAATAACTGCACGCTGTAAACGGTCTATATTAAGCCGAGAACCGCAGCAAAAGAGGCCATAGGAAGCGGGAAATTAAGGATTTAAAAAATTGCCCCTCGAGTAAAACTCGCACTTGCTGTCTCGGTTGGGAAGCAGTGAAATCCTAAAGCAGCACTGGGTAACCCACTTTGCAATCTTCAGGATAGCTGTCTCGGAAATCCGTCAGATGGCGCTCAAGACGCATGCTCCTAGCTATACAGCGGGCTCGCCCATTGAACTCTTAAAGAAAAAGACGCCGTTCACAAGCAGTTTCCAAGAAACCGGCGATTTTTCATCTTTAGCAGCTTTATTTAGTCCACTCGTTTTCTCAGAATTTGCGCAGCATCGTCAAGCGTATATTAAGCCGAGAACCGCAGCAAAAGAGGCCATAGGAAGCGAGAAATTAAGGTTTTAAAAAATGGCACCTCGAGTAAAACTCGCACTTGCTGTCTCGGTTGGGAAGCAGTGAAATCCTAAAATTAGACTTGGTAACACACTTTGCAATCTTCAGGATAGCTGTCTCGGAAATCCGTCAGATGGCGCCCAAGGCGCATGCTCCTAGCTATACAGCGGGCTCGCCCATTGAACTCTTAAAGAAAAAGACGCCGTTAACAAGCAGTTTCCAAGAAACCGGCGATTTTTCATATTTAGCAGCTTTATTTAGTCCACTCTTTTTCTCAGAATTTGCGCAGCATCGTCAAGCGTATATTAAGCCGAGAACCGCAGCAAAAGAGGCCATAGGAAGCGAGAAATTAAGGTTTTAAAAAATGGCACCTCGAGTAAAACTCGCACTTGCTGTCTCGGTTGGGAAGCAGTGATATCCTAAAATTAGACTTGGTAACACACTTTGCAATCTTCAGGATCGCTGTCTCGGAAATCCGTCAGATGGCGCCCAAGGCGCATGCTCCTAGCTATACAGCGGGCTCGCCCATTGAACTCTTAAAGAAAAAGACGCCGTTCACAAGCAGTTTCCAAGAAACCGGCGATTTTTCATATTTAGCAGCTTTATTTAGTCCACTCTTTTTCTCAGAATTTGCGCAGCATCGTCAAGCGTATATTAAGCCGAGAACCGCAGCAAAAGAGGCCATAGGAAGCGAGAAATTAAGGTTTTAAAAAATGGCACCTCGAGTAAAACTCGCACTTGCTGTCTCGGTTGGGAAGCAGTGAAATCCTAAAATTAGACTTGGTAACACACTTTGCAATCTTCAGGATAGCTGTCTCGGAAATCCGTCAGATGGCGCCCAAGGCGCATGCTCCTAGCTATACAGCGGGCTCGCCCATTGAACTCTTAAAGAAAAAGACGCCGTTAACAAGCAGTTTCCAAGAAACCGGCGATTTTTCATCTTTAGCAGCTTTATTTAGTCCACTCTTTTTCTCAGAATTTGCGCAGCATCGTCAAGCGTATATTAAGCCGAGAACCGCAGCAAAAGAGGCCATAGGAAGCGAGAAATTAAGGTTTTAAAAAATGGCACCTCGAGTAAAACTCGCACTTGCTGTCTCGGTTGGGAAGCAGTGATATCCTAAAATTAGACTTGGTAACACACTTTGCAATCTTCAGGATCGCTGTCTCGGAAATCCGTCAGATGGCGCCCAAGGCGCATGCTCCTAGCTATACAGCGGGCTCGCCCATTGAACTCTTAAAGAAAAAGACGCCGTTAACAAGCAGTTTCCAAGAAACCGGCGATTTTTCATCTTTAGCAGCTTTATTTAGTCCACTCTTTTTCTCAGAATTTGCGCAGCATCGTCAAGCGTATATTAAGCCGAGAACCGCAGCAAAAGCGGCCATAGGAAGCGGGAAATTAAGGATTTAAAAAATTGCCCCTCGAGTAAAACTCGCACTTGCTGTCTCGGTTGGGAAGCAGTGAAATCCTAAAGCAGCACTGGGTAACCCACTTTGCAATCTTCAGGATAGCTGTCTCGGAAATCCGTCAGATGGCGCTCAAGACGCATGCTCCTAGCTATACAGCGGGCTCGCCCATTGAACTCTTAAAGAAAAACACGCCGTTCACAAGCAGTTTCCAAGAAACCGGCGATTTATCATCTTTAGAAGCTTTATTTAGTCCACTTTTTTTCTCAGAAATTGCGCAGCTTCGTCAAGCGTATATTACGCCGAGAACTGCAGTGAAAGAGGCCATAGGAATCAAGAAATTAAGGTTTTAAAAAATGGCACCTCGAGTAAAACTCGCACTTTCTGTCACTGTTGGGGAGCAGTGAAATCCTAAACCAAGACTCGGTAACCCACTCTGCAATCTTCAGGATAGCTGTCTCGGAAATCCGTCAGATGGCGCCCAAGACGCATGCTCCTGGCTATACAGCGGGCTCGCCCATTGAACTCTTAAAGAAAAAGACGCCGTTCGCAAGCAGTTTCCAAGAAACCGGCGATTTTTCATCTTTAGAAGCTTTATTTAGTCCAATTTTTTTTTCAGTATTGGCGGAGCTTTGTCAAGCGTATATTACGCCGAGAACTGCAGCGAAAGAGGCCATAGGGATCAAGAAATTAAGGTTTTAAAAAATGGCACCTCGAGTAAATTTCGCACTTTTTGTCTCTGTTAGGCAGCAGTGAAATCCTAAAACTAGACTTGGTAACACACTTTCCAATCTTCAGGATAGCTGTCTCGGAAATCCGTCAGATGGTGTCAAAGACGCATGCTCCTAGCTTTACAGCGGGCTCGCCCATTGAACTCTTAAAGAAAAAGACGCCGTTAACAAGCAGTTTCCAAGAAACCGGCGATTTTTCATCTTTAGAAGCTTTATTTAGTCCACTTTTTTTCTCAGAATTGGCGGAGCTTTGTCAAGCGTATATTGCGCCGAGAACTGCAGCGAAAGAGGCCATAGGAATCAAGAAATTAAGGTTTTAAAAAATGGCACCTTGAGTCAGATTCGCACTGTCTGCCTGTCTTGACAGCACTGAAACCTAAAGAAAGACCTGGTGAACCCACCTTTGCGATCTCCATCGTAGTGGTCTCGGCATTCTGTTAGGTGGCATCACAGGCGCATGCTCTTCCCTTTAAAGCGAGCTCCACCATTGAATTGTTAAGAAAAAAGACGCTGATCACAAGTAGTTTCCACGAGAGCGGCTTTTTTTCGTGGAAGGAAGCTTTATTTAGCCCAATTTTATTGCTCAGAATTTGGGGAGCTTCGCCGAGTGTATATTACGCTCAGAACCGCAACCAAAGAGGCCTTAGGCAGCGAGAAATTAATGATTTAAAAAATGGCACCTCGAGTCAGATTCGCACTTTCTGCCTGTCTTGAGAGCACTGAAACCTAAAGAAAGACCTGGTGAACCCACCTTTGCGATCTCCATCGTAGTGGTCTCGGCATTCTGTTAGGTGGCATCACAGGCGCATGCTCTTCCCTTTAAAGCGAGCTCCACCATTGAATTGTTAAGAAAAAAGACGCTGATCACAAGTAGTTTCCACGAGAGCGGCTTTTTTTCGTGGAAGGAAGCTTTATTTAGCCCAATTTTATTGCTCAGAATTTGGGGAACTTCGCCAAGTGTTTAGTACGCTCAGAACCGCAACCAAAGAGGCCTTAGGCAGCGAGAAATTAATTATTTAAAAAATGGCACCTCGAGTCAGATTTGCACTTTCTGCCTGTCTTGAGAGCACTGAAACCTAAAGAAAGACCTGGTGAACCCACCTTTGCGATCTCCATCGTAGTGGTCTCTGCATTCTGTTAGGTGGCATCACAGGCGCATGCTCTTCCCTTTAAAGCGAGCTCCACCATTGAATTGTTAAGAAAAAAGATGCTGATCACAAGTAGTTTCCACGAGAGCGGCTTTTTTTCGTGGAAGGAAGCTTTATTTAGCCCAATTTTATTGCTCAGAATTTGGGGAACTTCGCCGAGTGTATATTACGCTCAGAACCGCAACCAAAGAGGCCTTAGGCAGCGAGAAATTAATGATTTAAAAAATGGCACCTCGAGTCAGATTCGCACTTTCTGCCTGTCTTGAGAGCACTGAAACCTAAAGAAAGACCTGGTGAACCCACCTTTGCGATCTCCATCGTAGTGGTCTCGGCATTCTGTTAGGTGGCATCACAGGCGCATGCTCTTCCCTTTAAAGCGAGCTCCAGCATTGAATTGTTAAGAAAAAAGACGCTGATCACAAGTAGTTTCCACGAGAGCGGCTTTTTTTCGTGGAAGGAAGCTTTATTTAGCCCAAATTTATTGCTCAGAATTTGGGGAGCTTCGCCGAGTGTATATTACGCTCAGAACCGCAACCAAAGAGGCCTTAGGCAGCGAGAAATTAATGATTTAAAAAATGGCACCTCGAGTCAGATTCGCACTTTCTGCCCGTCTTGAGAGCACTGAAACCTAAAGAAAGACCTGGTGAACCCACCTTTGCGATCTCCATCGTAGTGGTCTCGGCATTCTGTTAGGTGGCATCACAGGCGCATGCTCTTCCCTTTAAAGCGAGCTCCACCATTGAATTGTTAAGAAAAAAGACGCTGATCACAAGTAGTTTCCACGAGAGCGGCTTTTTTTCGTGGAAGGAAGCTTTATTTAGCCCAATTTTATTGCTCAGAATTTGGGGAGCTTCGCCGAGTGTATATTACGCTCAGAACAGCAACCAAAGAGGCTTTAGGCAGCGAGAAATTAATGATTTAAAAAATGGCACCTCGAGTCAGATTCGCACTTTCTGCCCGTCTTGAGAGCACTGAAACCTAAAGAAAGACCTGGTGAACCCACCTTTGCGATCTCCATCGTAGTGGTCTCGGCATTCTGTTAGGTGGCATCACAGGCGCATGCTCTTCCCTTTAAAGCGAGCTCCACCATTGAATTGTTAAGAAAAAAGACGCTGATCACAAGTAGTTTCCACGAGAGCGGCTTTTTTTCGTGGAAGGAAGCTTTATTTAGCCCAATTTTATTGCTCAGAATTTGGGGAGCTTCGCCGAGTGTATATTACGCTCAGAACAGCAACCAAAGAGGCTTTAGGCAGCGAGAAATTAATGATTTAAAAAATGGCACCTCGAGTCAGATTCGCACTTTCTGCCCGTCTTGAGAGCACTGAAACCTAAAGAAAGACCTGGTGAACCCACCTTTGCGATCTCCATCGTAGTGGTCTCGGCATTCTGTTAGGTGGCATCACAGGCGCATGCTCTTCCCTTTAAAGCGAGCTCCACCATTGAATTGTTAAGAAAAAAGACGCTGATCACAAGTAGTTTCCACGAGAGCGGCTTTTTTTCGTGGAAGGAAGCTTTATTTAGCCCAATTTTATTGCTCAGAATTTGGGGAGCTTCGCCGAGTGTATATTACGCTCAGAACAGCAACCAAAGAGGCTTTAGGCAGCGAGAAATTAATGATTTAAAAAATGGCACCTCGAGTCAGATTCGCACTTTCTGCCCGTCTTGAGAGCACTGAAACCTAAAGAAAGACCTGGTGAACCCACCTTTGCGATCTCCATCGTAGTGGTCTCGGCATTCTGTTAGGTGGCATCACAGGCGCATGCTCTTCCCTTTAAAGCGAGCTCCACCATTGAATTGTTAAGAAAAAAGACGCTGATCACAAGTAGTTTCCACGAGAGCGGCTTTTTTTCGTGGAAGGAAGCTTTATTTAGCCCAATTTTATTGCTCAGAATTTGGGGAGCTTCGCCGAGTGTATATTACGCTCAGAACAGCAACCAAAGAGGCTTTAGGCAGCGAGAAATTAATGATTTAAAAAATGGCACCTCGAGTCAGATTCGCACTTTCTGCCCGTCTTGAGAGCACTGAAACCTAAAGAAAGACCTGGTGAACCCACCTTTGCGATCTCCATCGTAGTGGTCTCGGCATTCTGTTAGGTGGCATCACAGGCGCATGCTCTTCCCTTTAAAGCGAGCTCCACCATTGAATTGTTAAGAAAAAAGACGCTGATCACAAGTAGTTTCCACGAGAGCGGCTTTTTTTCGTGGAAGGAAGCTTTATTTAGCCCAATTTTATTGCTCAGAATTTGGGGAACTTCGCCAAGTGTATATTACGCTCAGAACAGCAACCAAAGAGGCTTTAGGCAGCGAGAAATTAATGATTTAAAAAATGGCACCTCGAGTCAGATTCGCACTTCCTGCCTGTCTTGAGAGCACTGAAACCTAAAGAAAGGCCTGGTGAACCCACCTTTGCGATCTCCATCGTAGTGGTCTCGGCATTCTGTTAGGTGGCATCACAGGCGCATGCTCTTCCCTTTAAAGCGAGCTCCACCATTGAATTGTTAAGAAAAAAGACGCTGATCACAAGTAGTTTCCACGAGAGCGGCTTTTTTTCGTGGAAGGAAGCTTTATTTAGCCCAATTTTATTGCTCAGAATTTGGGGAGCTTCGCCGAGTGTATATTACGCTCAGAACAGCAACCAAAGAGGCTTTAGGCAGCGAGAAATTAATGATTTAAAAAATGGCACCTCGAGTTAGATTCGCACTTTCTGCCTGTCTTGAGAGCACTGAAACCTAAAGAAAGACCTGGTGAACCCACCTTTGCGATCTCCAGCATAGTGGTCTCGGCATTCTGCAAGGTAGCATCACAGGCGCATGCTCTTCCCTTTAAAGCGAGCTCCACCATTGAATTGTTAAGAAAAAAGACGCCGATCACAAGCAGTTTCCATGAGAGAGGCTTTTTTTTTAATGGTAGGAAGCTTTGTTTAGCCCAATTTTATTGCTCAGAATTTGCGGAACTTCGCCAAGCGTATATTACGCCCTGAACCGCAGCCAAAAGAGGCCATAGGCGGCGAGAAATTAATGATTAAAAACTTCAGGGGGGCACTTTGTTGACTTAAAGTGCGGTGAGGCGAAAGCCTTTAGCGCGCTGTTGCTGCTTGTGTCGCTGATGTGTGGTGAAGATGTTGATTAAATATTGGCTACAACGAGCGTTCAGGCGGCATCCTTCCAGATCGGCGTTCAAGGGGCGTCTGGAGGGACGCGACAGCGTGTTCCAGCGTTCTGAAGGTGTACACGGAACGCCACCGCCCGTTCGGCGCGATGGGAGCATTGAGAGGTTGTGACTGCTACGCGCATAGAGTTCTTTACTATTAACTAAAGGGAAAGCTGCCGCCCCGCCTATGGGAGTTTGCATGGAGCTTCCTCGAGACCACCGGTACCACCATGGGGCGGAGAGCTACCGACTGCAGAACTTCAACTTTTGGCCAAAAAATAATGAAAAAACAGACGTTGTTAAATAATCAAGAATGTCCTAGCATTCAATATCCTGTCTATAGATTGCAACAAACAAGCAGAAAAGCATGTAAATGCAAAGTTTGCCCAAAATAAGCGATGGCTTGCTCGCCTATTGGCTAAGCATTGCAGACTACAAAAGCCAATATTTCGTGCTTAACAGGCGCACTTTTAAGAAGAAATATGTTTTTGAAAAAAAAAATGTCGTTTTCACATATTCAAAGGTTTTCCCACAGAATTTCGGAAAACAAAAACTTTTTATTGGCGTCGTGTGCTTTTGCGTTCCCGCTACTATGGCTTTTGCGCACTAATTTTACGCCGAAGTCGTCTGCGCGCGAAGCGCGCCGTGGGTACGGAATGGGACATCTCAGTAATGCCACTATGGGTTCCTGAAAAAAAAAAAAAAACCTACTGTCCTGCACCGAGTAGCCATCGCCCCATGAAGCTTTGCGCGCCCATGGAGGTTCAGTTGCAGCGCCGTTAGCTTTCCTTCTAGTTAATAGTAAGAAACTCTATGCAGGTGCAGTGCCGCCAGCTTTCCCTCTAGAAACTCTATGGCTACGCGCATAGGAATGGATGGATGGATGGATGGATACGGTTGAACCCTTGAAATCGGGCGGTGGCTCAAGCCACCTAGCCATGACTTATGAAATTTTACTCTTCTCTTGACTGTAGCCACCAACCAGATAACCTTCGCTTGGTCACTTCTACCGGCTTATAATCTACTTTCCCTTCACTGTCCTTAAACCCCAATGCCTTGGATAAATTAACCCCGCTACTTTCCACTGTGAGGTGAAGCCCTTTACAGAAAAGTATCAAGTGTTCAGCCGTTTCCTCTTCCTCTCCGCACGCAACGCACAACTTGTCTATCTCATGGTACCTGGCTCTATATGTCTTAGTCCGCAAAACTCCCGTCCTGGCCTCAAACAACAAAGAGCTTCCCCTACAATTATCATAGATATTTTTTGGGGGAAATTTCCTGCTTAAAGATTCTGTATGGTCCCAGTGCTGATTTCGTCAGCATCCCTGATTTCCACAGAGCTCTCTCTGTTTCTTTAATCCTTTCCTTAACTGACAATTGCTGATTCCCCCCCCCCCCCCCCCCCCCCCCTACTGCTGTCCAGATATTTGCTTGTCGATTTTCTAGTTCGCTTTCTTCATTTCGTTCAACATTCCTTATATACAGGTATCTGAAAACTTTCCTAGCCCACTGCTTTTCCCCCATTTTTCTCAATCGCTCCTCAAATGCTATCTTATCCTCAAATGCTCCTCTGCTATCGAACGACGCTCATCCCATATCACCCTGTACCCCCTGATTTGGTGTATTGCCATGTGCTCCCAAAGCTAGCCTCCTTACGCCGCGTTGTTTAATTTCTAACCTTGCTTGAACATCTGGTCTCATGCACAGGACCGCATTACCGAAAGTCAGGCTAGGAACTATCACCCCTTTCCAGGTCCCTCTTACCACTTCATACTTATTGTAATTCCACAGTGCCCTATTTTTCATGACAGCTGCATTCCTACTAGCTTTATTCATTACATATTTTTCATCCTCTGTCAGATACTCAGCGCCGTTATTTATCCACACCTCAAGATACTTGTAGTCATCCACTTTTTCTAGCGTGAACCCCTGTATCGTTTGTGTTTGCGGCGCCATCTTGTGGAGGCTTCAGCAAGTGTTGGGCGCCGTCAAAATAACGCCTGAACTATTTGACGGCCTACGGCGCCTACGGGAACTGGAAGAACGCTGCAAGGAGGCCGCCGCCAGCTGTGGAGATCACGCGGCGTGCGCTAGATTTCTACGCGCGCGTGAATTCAGGCGAGCGTAACTTTCTCACGTGCTGTGCCTCTTAATCACGCGTGACTAATAGTCGATTAGTTGTAACGAGCAATGGCGTACTGCTGTTGCGAAACTTGCCGATAAGTGAGCGGTATCTGGAAGTGGTGATAAAGTCGCTTGAAAGGGTGATAACTCCGCTATACCAGAGACAGATCTCGTAGTACGGGTAAGACGACACAGTCAGCCTCTCTCGGTGCTGGTCTGTTTCAACTTTCCGTTTTTTTAAAAGAACGAACCACTTTTATTGAGCGATGCGGTTGTGCTTGGGTGTGCTGTGTGTGATTTCTTGTAGTTGAAAGCATCGCGAATTCTTTGAGCTCCTTCATACGCTTGATGTGAAGTTTTCCGCGAAAGCGCCGATAAATAATGCTGAAAAAGCCCTTCCAACTCGCACGTGCATTATCTGTTGTCGGCGATTTCATTTAAGCTTTTCCGAGTAGATTTCTTGCGGGCAGATAAGTCCACTTATTTCGACGCACGAAGTCATTCGTCGTTTCTGTGCTAACGCAATGCTCGCGCTTTGCGACTGCATTCTTGCTGTATGAAAAAAGCTCCATGTCCCTAGCTAGCGGACTGGTGAACTGACCATGCTTTTCATTACGTGTGGACGCGTTCTATGCGCTTGTTAGTTCGTTGACCCAAGGGTTGGTTTGATCGTAATCACCGCCATCCGATTCTCAACGAAAAGAACACCGTACGTGTTCTGTGGACTACGTGGACTGTTGTGCGCCAGAAGTATGTTAGCGTTTGATATTATGTGCTAGACCGATCTGTTTCGAAGCCGCGTTTAAATTTTTTGTATGCTTATTGGTCTCCTAGTTGTTGTATTTTATTGCTGTTACTTGTTGCCAATTTCTGCTGCTCTATTTTTATTAGCGAGTTTTCTGTTTCAGTGCTAGTATGATCAATGTATTTTTATTTTCCTTCTCGTGCATAAACCTGGAAAGGCTCATTGCATTAAGTAAATTAACAAATAAATGCTCCACTTGCTAGATAACTTGCTACAGGCTTAGGTACCCAGCCCTTACTACCAGCATGCCAGACACGACATATGCATGTGCGTATGTATGCTTCCCGATTCTTTGAATAAAGGTTGGTAAAAATTGGAATTAAATGAACTACTGTTGAGTTATAAAGGCTGCGGAACTAATGGACTAAAGTTGAAGTTTGTTTCCAGTGCAACAAATGACGAAACATCTTTAATCAATTCTTGCACTTTTACAAGCTTCGAACACAATTAGAGATGTCAAACCAGCTAGCCTTCACAGTAGTTGTACTTCCCTACAGGAAATACCTTTAGTTGTGTCGCAATCAACAAGTGGAATACCTCCCAGCACCACCTTCTCATAATATCATCATCATCAGCCTGACTACGGCCATGGTTGGGCAAAGGCCTCTCCAATGTTTCTCCAATTAACTCTGTCCTTTGCCAGCTGCGGCCACCGTACCACTTCAAGCTTCGTAATCTCATCCGCCCACCTAACTTTCTGCCACCGCCTGCTACGCTTGTCTTCTCTTGGAATCCACTCCGTTACCCTTAAGTACCAGCGGTTATCATGCATTTGCATTACATGCCCTGCCCAAGCCCATTTCTTCCTCTTTATTTCAACTAGGATGTCATTAACTCGCATTTGTTCCCTCGCCCACTTCCGGTCTCTTGTCACACCTATCATCTTTCTCTCCATGGCTTGCTGCGTTGTCCTTAACTTAAGCCGAGCCCTTTCCGTTAGCCTCCAGGTTTCTGTCCCGTAGGTGAGTACCGGTAAGACACAGCTGTTGTATACTTTTCTCTTGAGGGATATTGGTTAACTGGCATTCATGAGTTGAGAGAACCTGCAGTATGCGCTCCACCCCATTATTATTCTTCTAGTTATTTGTCTCTCATAAGTACAGGCTCGAGTTTTAAATTTTTTTTCCTTTTTCTGCAGCTACAGAGGACCCATGGGTTCAGCTGCCAGACCCTGCTGGCAATGCAGTTCTACCAAAGGGCGGCCTGGGTCGCCCTGTTCCTGTACCTTGCCGGTGGTTTCTGTTGCCTGACGCCACTCTTCCGACTATCCAACCGCGACACCCTGCTGCGTGCTCAAAGTTCTGGACCCCGAGACAGTGCGTGGTTCAAGCTTAACAATGTTTCTGCCTTGGCACTTGTCATTGTGGCCGTTCTCTTCTATGTTCAGGGATTTGTGGTGTTGCTCGCGTGTACCACGCGGACGGACACAAAGTCGCGCGTGGTGAAGAGCATGTTCCCCTTTCTCCTGTGCGCAGTGTGTGTGTCCTTCTGGAAGAAGTCTGAAAACAGCGGCAGTGATGACAAGTCAAACGGCGTCATGGAGCCGCTTGTGCTTGTAGTTTAGAGTACCATTGACTCGTATTGACCAAATGGATTGAGCAGGCGCTGTACTTAGCATTTCCACTTCAGCTGTGTCGGTACTATTGTGTAAGCGACCATTGGGAGGCTGTTCATGCTCTTACCTAGAACATACTTAACTCTCCTTAATGGGATTACCCTTCACTAGGCCTTTGTGCTGATTTTACTTGAATTTCAAGAATTTACAGAGGTGAAGTTCATCATAATGAGTTCATGTCTATAGAGCACTTGTTCCATGGTCAGCAATGTGCCTCATCCAATTTCACTGTGTGCCTTGAGCAGTCGAATAATTGCTTCTGACGATTGCCTTGTGTGCTGTTTCAGGATGCAATGAATGTAATTTCTTGTATCACATCTTTTGAGCATCGGGCTGCTTTTATGCTGTGTGTTATACATTTTCATACCTGAATAGTGTCGTTACACAAAACATGCAACTAGAGTTGCAAGAGTTAAAAATAATAACCGAGTCATTTTATACGGATAGTTCAGTTGCCACTACTACGGAGGGTTCGAAACCGTTCACCCTGGGCACTTTTCCATAATCGTTACGTCACATTAGCAGAGCCTGGCCACTATTTTGTTCGCATTACATCAACTTATCGCAGTTTCCGAGGTGTGCCAACACAAGGAAGGGTTCATTTTCCTTAGTCGATTTATCAGAAATAGAATATGAGACAGGTTTACCTGTACATAGTTTGCACCGCCATCATGGCGCCCATATGGTGTCATGTACAAATTATCGATTATGAGGTAATGCAGAAAGTTGGGTGAGTTGGCAGTTCATGATATAAACTTGGCACCAAAGACGAAGACATAAGGAAAGAACATGGGACAGCTGCTGGCTGAGGCTATTGTATGAAATGAATAATCTAATGAATGAAATGAATGCTGAGTGTGTACTTAAGGTGCATTTTGGACTACTACGCTCAATTTTTGTTCTTTGTAAAAATTGATTTTATGGCTCTTTTAACGTTAATATTGATGTTTCTCTGGCAGCAAAGATGCCTTTGTTGCTGAGGAAATGGATATATAAATGGAACCTTTTTTTTTTTCTCCCCGCCACTTGATGCAACTCATGAGGTCAATAGCAAAAAGCACTTTGTGATCATCTTGATGTCATTATAGTTTGCTTATGAAAATGGCGGCGACACTTGCATTTCATTTTTTTTTTTGCTTTTTCTAGCTAATAAGGGCTCTGGTTTCAGTAACCACTTCGCCATTAGAACATGTTAATTTGCCGACACAGGCAAACTTGTTTTTCAGAATTCCTTTAGTGAAGCTTGTGTTTTTATGAACGTAGATCGTGACTTTATCGCATAAAAAATGGAATTGCCGTAGCTTATTTTAAAATTTTGTGCTGTGTAGTCATTGTTGCTCATGATAATTCCCTTTTTTTAACGCTGTGAAGTGTCATTAAGGGCTGTCGTCAACTGTGTGGCAGGGTCCCACAAAACAGTGACAAAATAATGCGCTCACTGTAGACTATGTTTATGTGAAATTAATTGCACCAACTCTTCTTTTGTCCAGTGACATTGCTAATCAAATTCTTGATACAATTACTCCATTTGCGAAGCGTTAGTCACAGCTGCAAATTTAGTCATTGCCAGCCAAAGGAGAATGGATGTTATCAAAGAGCTTACGCAAAGGATTGACTATATTTTGGACTCTGTTCATAATATTCTGCTTTTACTCGAGCTTAATAGCATAATATAAGGATTTACGTGGTTTTTGTGACATTTCTTTGGCACTCAAATGCAGACATGTTCATGGTCATGCCATAGTCTTGTCAGTCATGTACAGATTTTTTTTCTTTAACCAAAGCATTTGTGATAATTGATGCTTGTCATAAGAAACCACCAAATAAAGATGATTTTATAAAAGTTTGTATCTTTCTCAAAGAGATTGTAATGTGGTTCTTGTGAAAACTGCTTGTAGTGTAATGCTCTTAATCCAAAAGTGCATTACAAATAGCATTGCAAAAATAGCACCATATGCACTTGCTTCCAAAATAATTATTTGGAATGTGAAGTGCACTATGTTCAACAAATGAAACACAATGCAGTAAACAAATACTATGCAGATTTTTGTTGACGAGGCGAAAATGATGCAACTGATCTTTGCTAATGACTGCTCTTTCTAACAAAGAGCATACTATGCCATTAATTAACCTCCTTTCTAAAGCGAAACTTATTTAGTTATGCATTATCTTTATTGCCACTATTATTTGCATTTGGTCACCATGGTATATCCAGGAACCAACTCACTAGCGCATCATATCATACGAAACGTCAAATAGATTTCCTACACCCATTCTTGCGTATACTATACATTGCCTGTACAGTTTCACATACAAACTTCTTATAAAGCACTTACACAATTTTTTTCGTACAGGCGTGCATTAATACATACTTATCAGAATGCATAAAATCTGAATTCTGCATTTCAGATCGAAGGAGTGCAAGATTATTAATTCAAATTTGGAACAACCCAGTCAAGCAATCTCCAGGTATTCCTGATTAGGCTTCCAAACACATGATGGCATTTGTTGCCTTATTCTTTTGTTTGACAAAATTTTCGGATCGTTTATCAGACATAAACATAGTATATCAATAACACGCCACCTGCTCTCAAATGAAAAACATTTTCAGCAGAGGCTGTAATGACGCAAAGTTTATATAAGTTTACATAAATGTACAATCAGCAGTGCCGTCACTTGCATAATATAATTACCATTCGAAATTTCCCAACTCGCATTCTAGCAAAAACTTCCTGCACTGCTTAACGAGCTTCCGTTGAGGCTCATCAAAATGAATTCTCACCATCTAAAGTGCATAACGCAAGACAGCATGTGGCGTTTTCACACCAACATAGAGCATAGACAGACTTCTCACACAATGCTTCACAGTGAGAACAATATGAACAGGCACATAAAATCGCTGCCATAGACAGTACAGTAGCATAAACTTCACCTTATGCTACACAAAGAGGAATGGATGCATAAGACCATTGTACATCTGCACGTAGAAAAGCGTCATAGAGCATCACTAGGTGATAACGCATGACATGACTGTCCTTGGGCAGTACGGCAACAGCATTGTCTGTTGCAGGTAACCATTAACTTTTATCACTATTACAGTATCACTGCTATGGACTCAGTGTGAACGTGTGACGTCATTACCCGCTTGACATAAGCACACAGAAAAGCATGGAAACGTGCATGGTACTGAGCCACCGTCGGAGAACGCGTCCTTGCATAAAAGTCATGCCGTCGCTTCGCGAGACAAAAAAATCATCAATGCGTGCTGTCGCTACGTGACACAGACGCATGGCACAGTAAACACTGCGCACAATCAAAATACTGAAACTCGCACAAGTCCACGCCACAACCACATGAGGTCAGTAACAAATGGTTGTGGATCTCAAGTGCGCCAGCTCCTTGTAACTGTTCAGTGAGTGCTTTTGAAGAGCTGCTCGTAGAGTTCTGGCTGCCCCTGGGGCTTCTGGAACTTGGTGCCGATCTCCTGAATCTTCATGCGACGCCTCACGTGGGGTGGAGGACACCTGCCAGAAAACAAGAAGGCATCGGAAATCAGTGCTAAGACATCCAAAGTGTCAGTGACATGACTGCTCCAGCAGCCTCCACTCGGAGGCTGCCGTGATACGGTTACACTGAGAGCCTAGTACTGCAACCCTTAAGTGTTATCCGGCTTATGGAGGACAACTGTGACAAGGTTTGGGTTAATTTCGACTCTTTTTACTGCTCCCTGGGAACTCAACTGATATCATTTAGAAGTTCAAATGGTTTTAGCTTACTCTGGTAAGTTTCGAGCAACACTGTGTGTGTGTGTGCATGCGTGCATGTATGCGCACGTGCGTGCACATTATATCTCTGTGAGACCTGAGCAACAGTTAAGTACGTCGGCGTTAATTAAAATATATTCAAGCCTAGGTGTTCCAAAGGGCTTGAATCTAAACGTTCGCAGCTCTAGGTACCAGTTTTTTTCGCTATGACCCTTTTCATGTGCTACAGTACGAATTCCTACGCCGCCAGGATCATGCAACTATATGTCGTACTATGACGCCCATTCCTTTAACTACATATTCAGCAGAATGCACATTTAAACCAAATTAAATAATCTCATCGAGAAGTGCAGGAAACTTAGGAGTCATTTGGCCTCGAATTGGCTGCAAAACCTATGCACTGTTAAAAAATACCGTAAAAGACAGATGGGCAACATACACGGGGTGTTTAATTGTGCGGAGTCGCCATTCTGTTACAGTGCAATGCAAATGGTCACAAATTGACCACAATTCAAAAAACTCTTTCCACAAGGGAACCTCACATTTCTGCCTCGAGTCGCCGTCTCCGACAGATGTTGAGCGCAGTCTGCCGGATGAGCACACCCAGGACGCGGCGACTCACCACCATTCCGTCCACAAGAGGCAATGCCTGTATGGACCTGGAAATGAAGTGCCCACCATGTCCGTATGTCCATGCACACTACTTTTCACGAGTACCTGCCTGTGCCAGCACAGTGTTTTACAGTGATGATACTGCCAAGTAGGTTACGCCTGCTGCATGGCAGATCAACTACTGATCTCCAATTAACCCGTGCCTGCTCATCAGATGGTGTCTGGTTCAATCCTTCAATTATGTATTCATGCCGCGTGCAGCAAGTTAACAACCAAAAATACTCTTGCACTCTTCTAACACCTGTGGAACTTTCGCGCTATACATATGCTACAAAAAAGAAAAGAAAACGCTGTGCAGAGCCAATAAACCCCACCGTCTCACATTCTCCATCTTGGGCATCCTTAACCTCAGGGATGTTGGTCTGTGCCCCATGTTAGGCGAAAGTACATTTCCCTTATCACTTCCTTTTGACTGCTAGGAGTAACTGTATCAGCTGTTTTTATTTTCTGTATACATGAGTTATCATTTTTAGCCTGCAATTTCACCTGGATTCTGTTGTTACTATGAATTTACATTTCCTATCACAGCGGCAGATATTATGACCAAACCATCCCCCAAGATCCATAGTCATTATCCGCAGCACGAAACGAGACCATGTAGTAAGGTCCCATGACTCAATGCCATCCATTACACGCCCCACAGGCCATGTAACATATTACTGCTTGCAACTGAGCCGATGAACACACTCCCCGGTCACATTCCTTCTTCCGCAACCCTCTCCTTACATATTAAACTAAAGCCAAAAGTCACGTGACATTACATGTATACCCCATCAATCCTTTGTTGTTCTTTAGAACAACTTGAAGTAAGTATGTTAACGATATTTTTTTCAACTGACGCTTGTAGCCCACCCTCAAGTAACGACCTATGACAGGCCCTCAAAGCGTTCAAAGAAAATCAATAAATGTAAAAGGAGCGTCTGCAAGGGGCACCGACTTGGTTCCTCGACTCTGCACTTTGATGCGGAACAGGCCGCTCTGCAGAGCATGGACGAATATCACAAACACGTCTCCACGCCCAGCAGGGGTCTCCTGGCCAGTATTGGTGGCCGGCAGCAGCTCGCCTGCAATGCAAGAAATACAGAACAGAGATTAGAAGCCAGTTCTCACAACCTCACCTGCACAGCAGGGGATGGACAGGCTTGCCACGTTTACATGTAGTCCCGTTTGTCCCAAACACGCTCTAACTGACCCTAATTTAATTTGAGATACTAGAAATAACCAGACCACTGAAGAGGCCAGCAACCTGACAAGTCATAATACAACATTGGTGGTTGACTGAACCTATCCTTTCGATGGTCGCATTTTCGACGGAGGCAAAATGCTAGAGGCCCGTGTGCTATGCAATGTCAGTGCAAGTTAAAGAACCCCAGGTAATCGAAATTATCTGGCGCCCTCCACTACGGCGTCCCTCATAGCCTGAGTCGCTTTAGGACGTTAAATCCCCATAAAATCAAAACCAAATCAACTTATCAATTATGAATGCGACAACACATAACTCCTGGATGTTTCACCTTCCTCTGAGGGGTGGGGGGGCCAAAAATGTGACAATGACAGCTCATCACCATCACTTTCAGCACGATTACGCCCACTGTAGGCAATGGTCTCTTCCAATGCTATCCAACAACCCTGTTCTGAGCCATCTGTGGTCACCCTATCCCAGCAAACTCCCTAATTTCATGCACCCATCTGACTCTCTGGCCCCTAAAGATAGCTGTCTGGTCCTAATCTAGCAGAAACAACGTCAACGCTACACATTTTCCGTCAGCGGCATTTTGCCTTTTTTGGGCGATGCTCCTACGATGTGTGAACTACGACAGTAGGGTGCTGCTTGAAAAAAAAAAAAAAAAGGCAGTTGGCAACAACAGCCCATGGTCCGCAAGTGCTATCACTCTGCTAACTAGTAATCATAGCCACAAACGAAAATAACGTTTTAATGTGTCCCTCTATTAAACAATCAGAGGCACCAAAATTCTTGCATTCATCTTGCACTCATGACAATTTCGGCTGCACCTATGCTGCATTGCTCCCCGCCACATCACTGCACGGGCGGGGCAGAGAATGTCACATTGTATGTCCGTCATAGAGCGTCATGATTTGATTTATGTCACTCTGCGCCCTTCCCCGAGCGTGCGATTTTTGAATGGCGCCAGCAATGGCCCAAATCAGTCGAGCCACAGCGTGAAGGTATCACATTTTCAAGATTCTAAAAACTGATACGGCTATTATTATCAACCAGCTACAAATCTCTAATTGCAAGCAGCTGCTTATTGGTAACAGTTAAAAAGTTAACTATTAGAATTTAGTTAATCACTCTATTAGTTCACATGATTCGCCTGTTTTTTGACGTCCGCCAACACTGGTATTAGTACTATGCCGCAATAAGTTCCTCTTTATCTCAAAACCCCCCTTTTTTTTTTTAGATTAGGTAGTGGCCGGCATCCCTGAAAAATCCGGTATGTCGGTTTTATGGCCAACTCTGATGCATAAAGCAAAAATTGAACAATATTGTTTTAAAAATTAGGACGAATTCAATATAGCCAATAAATCGTAACATTCATGTTCATTACATTGTAACGAAGACAGGACCGGCACAGATCACAGTCTCAGCGAAGTCCAGCGCACAGCAGGGAACTCACAAGATGGCTGTCCGAACCACACACACACTTCGTCTTTGTCCACCGGCACACGCACACTTCGCCTTCATCGTCGGCGCGCTCCCATGAGCACGCACCAATATTGACATTTGACAATTTATTGAAATAATATGTAGCACCTGGGGAAAAGTTATGTTATGAAAGCATGTGCACTCACTTAGGGGAAAGCAGACATGGTCCTCAAAGCTCTCAAGCCACACCACCAAGACCTTCAGTTCAGCCAGCGTCACGTTGGGCAGACGCGCAGGCCTTGAACGGGCAGGCCTGGTCACCGTTTCGGTGGCATCGATGTTGAGGGACATGGCACGCTGTGCTTTCTCCAGCACTCCTTCGGAACCACTTGCCATGCTGTCATATGTTGGTGGGCCCAACATGGTGGTCGTCGTCCGCTCAGGGAAGCTGTCCGCTGCTGGGAATAAAAAAAGATAAGAGATCAGTTTCCCTTATCAATGACTTTCAGTGTAAAAATGAAATATCTGAAGGTTACTGAACAAGTTCAGCTGCCCGAGCTTTCAAATGCCTTGGAGGACTTGCATGCCATATTTTCACCCAGGTGAGATTGGAAGAATAGGAACATGATGAAGCCTGTATCTTCATTTCATTCAAATTATACGACTAAACTTAAAAATGTCACATTAATTCAAATAAGCCTATATTGCATTGCTTCCCAACAGTGATTTACCATCTCAAGAAACATGACCCATCTACTAACACTAATATGCTGACGTCATAACCAATTGCATTGCCTAGCTAATGCAGCTGGTATACGTGCAAAATTGAATTCAAAATTATGTGTGCAATATGTGGCCTGTCCGCATATTTTTATGACTGCACTAATAACTTTGCTGGTATACAGGGCATCCCATGCAATTTGAGCTAAGTGCTTAAAAAGTGCTGGTGAATCGCAAGGAAATCAAAAGGAAAAACTATTTTTGGAAGCTGGTTATAAGAACCATGAATGCAACTTAGCTCCCACTAATCTAGCTTATCGAGCAAGCAACAGAAAGCAGTGAGCCGAGTGTCGAGAAAGACACGAGAGGTGTTCTTCACTCTTTTTCTAGGTAATCAGCTAAAACTAGCTGTTAAACTTTTAAAGAGCTGCAGATACATTAAAGGCTTCAATTAGAAAATTACTGGATATCAGAGGAAACTGTCAATGGCACAGTACTTTGGGAAAGACAGGTTGGACGTGAACATTCACTACTCAGTTCTTTTCTAACGGAAGTACAGTCTTGGTAAAATATATACAGCCCAAGGAGTTCGCTTCCAAGCCGTGTAGCGGGGCTCCTATTAGGGTCCCTATTAGGGGCTCCTATTAGGTAGATTAGGGTCCTTGTGATTGCAAGAGGAGCCACACTGCAGAGCTCAGAAGCAGACCCCTTGGGCTGTGTACTTTTGACAAAGTCTACATGAAACTCTAACGGAGCACAATATTATTGTCACAGTGTTAATCTCAGTGCCATGCTCTTTCCAATGGAACATTCGTATCTGCACATATGATTACCATGAATGTCACACGGACATTTAGAACTCTTTAACTTGTGGTTATGAGTCTATACCACACTAATTGATTGAGGGGACCATCACAAACCGAAGGTGAAATAAGGCAACAAAGTTCTGAATGCATTCCAAGGTATAACTGGTGGCAATAAACAAATTATAGACCCTATTCATGTGACATCAATTGTGCAGCATGCCTAGGCAGGCAACCATGGCATGCAACAACATGGCGGTTGCACAGCATTGTGAGCACATGAGCAGGCTAATCCCGTTTTCCAGCATGGCGGAGGAGGCAAGCTTTATCAGCAACCTCCCGTTCATGTCTTTGTGCAGCGCCTTAAGGGCCAGGAGCAGCCCAGTTTCAGCTTTTAGTTTAAACCGTCGCAATAGCACGGCCGCTGGCAGGGTACAGGTTTGCCAACGCATGAGCCTCCTGCCACCCATCAAATCTGAGAATGAAGAGGGTCTATAGATACCTCCGTATATAGGCCATAGTTGCAAAAAATTTTTGAAATCCCATAAGCGGCAAAAGTGGTCAGAACAGATAAAGGATAGAAGGACAACCCCGAGCACGCGCAGAGTACTCTGTGTTTAAAGATCCCAAAACTGGACGACAGACCTTTAGGTCTCAGCGTGACTTCGCCGGAAGCAACGTCTCGGGGGAGGCTCTTGGGCGATGGGACCACAAAGACCAGTTCGGACATCACGTCAGACCAGTAGAGCACCTGGTGATGACCGCTGTACAGGCTGCCACCATGATCTGCCGGCAGGTCCGCTGTGGAAGGAGACCTTTTATTTTGTAGCCCGAAGTCACAAAAACTTGTCCTTTTTTTTTTTGAAAACCTAATGCTTAGCTTAGCAGTGCTATACTGCCTTCGTGTTCTGTGCCACAACAGACCAGTACCCAATGCTTGTATCTCCAACAATTTTGATGGAAGCGAAATCGAAAATGCCCATGTGCTATGCAATGCCAGTAGTGTTAAAGAACCCCAGCCAGTTAAAATTAATCAGGAGCCCTCCACTACAACCTTTAGCATAGCCCATGAGCTGCTTTGGAATGTTAAACACCCCATATACATTGTGATGTAATACTTAAAACCCAATAAGACATGCTGCTAACATATATAGCACCAATGTTTTCGTAACTGTGCACTAGAAGATACTTAACACCTAACCCTATAGTCATTACTTATAACTTACTAATGGACACAAGTACCCAGCATACCCGGCACTGTGTATACCTTCATGTATTAGCTACCGTGAGGTTGAAACAAGTAGCAGCAAACGTCTCACTTTAAGACAGATGGCACCATCATCTATATGGTACGCTATCCGATTTCAGAGTGCTGGATCTTAAGGCAAAGGTTCTTGGCCTGTACATAGTAGCAGTACAGGCAGTCATCATCTGCATTACCAAAGATGCATATTTTAAATAGGCCTTGCCAAAGACAACCTGCAAATTTCAATTTATTTCAAAGAAAATATGCGATTAATCTGACTGAATGTGGCATGAAGCAATGCACACTGCCAAGTATATGACATTTCTGCGAAATCTCAGCGCAAGCTAGCCAATCAATTTACTATGAGAAGCAATTATATATGCCTCAAAAAGTGATGCCACAGTCAGTAGGTACAACTGCGGACGGTGGTATAGAACATGAACCTGTGAACAGCTCCGTACCAATGTTGAAGTCACCACTGGTAACTCTCCACGAGGTGGCCACATTGCCAGTCCAGCCAGTATGCATTCCCACGTCAACTGGCCAACCCAGTGATCGCAGGAACTCGAGAAACTGTGGATGCACATTTCGGCTGCTTGTCTGCAGGAAAAAGAGACGCCGCTGGGTTACACCAACATCAAGCAAAGCACACAATGGAATCAGTGTCAGAAAGTCACGCACCAACCGTAAGCCATCTTTTTTTGCTTGCACGCACATAACCACCATGACCTCCACAACAGCACAGAACTATTCTTACCGTCTCTTTAAGGTTAACGTCACTCCCTTGCAGATATCGGATGCACATGCTCAAAAAACTCACCACATTGCCCAGGATCTCGAGCGGGGTCACTTGGCCCTCCTTGACATAGAAGACAAACACAGTGTCGTTGGTGCGTGAGGAGATGCGGTCCAGGCTGTCGAGCGCACTGTAGAATCCTGGCTGGTTCTGGTTCAGCGCCATCAGAGGTTGGCCGTTTCCCGTCACCACCTGGCCAGTAGCACAAAAGAAACATCAGTGTTATGACTGCAAGGCTAAACCCAGCAGTTAGCGAAAGCAGCAAAGCTTAAGAGAAAAATAGCAGCTGCGAAGGCTCAAATACCTTTCCGACATCGTCCCAGAGAAATCCTAGGTGCGACAAGAACAAGCGGGCGGTCTGGAATTCTTGACAGACACTGAAATGCCAGAAACAAGGTTTTTCTACTAAAACTAAAGAGAATTTCGAGCACTGGCAGCTTCATCGAGTACCTACGCAACTACAGTGCACTGACAGTTGTCAGCATATTAACATCAGCTTGCTGTCTGCTAGATATATCAGCAGACATGCCAATATAACATAAAAAAGCGGTTGCAGTACAGGCACTCAACAGTCGCGACAGTCAAGCATGGTACAGATGCTAAATGGGCCCCATTGTGACCGCCGCCGACAGCCTTACTCCAAGTGACTGAACCACAAACCTGGGAGCATTGCAGTCCGTGGCTGGATCGGGAAAATCCTGCTCCTGCATGGCCTCTTCCCACCGGCGGCAGATGCTTTTCTCCACCTTGGCCTGCTGGTCGAGGAAGCCCAGCATCTGAGCTTCATCGCGGCTCAGCATCTGTGATGTCGGATCTGGAATGCTCTTGTCACTGCCAGAAGGACGAGATGAAAACAAGAATAGGGACACCGATTACGGACACAGCCTAGGTACACTGACTAGGGACACCAATGTAAATGACTAAAGACGCCGACTAATCCTGAGGTGGCGCACTGGTTATGGAACTCCGTAACCACTGAGGTGGCTCAGTGGTTATGGTACCCAACCATACCCCCCCAACAACACCCAACAATTCTGGAAAAAAGCATTTTTGAACGGGAACCAGTTTATGAATGGAAATTTTTCATATATTGTAAGGTTTCACTATAACAATCAGTATATCCATAGATGACCCGACAGCAGTCCAGCATTTTTTTCCTATTACCATTTTTGCTATCGTCAAAAGAGTTCCCCATTGGTTTTCTACAGCGGTCTTAACTGCTTGATGAGATTGATGGAAACACTTTCAAAGAAAGATTTTGCTACATATCAGAATAATAGACCATTACCCTCAATACTTCCACAACAAGGTCTTAAAATTTTCCAATTTTCCAAATTTTTGTCCGAGAATGTTGAACATGCACATTAAGGAATCCCAGGTAGCCAGAATTAGCCACGGCCCTCCACTATGGCGTTCCTGATAGCACGAGTAACTTTGGGATGTTAAACTCCATATAGCTAAACCGATTAAAAACACTGACTACATTGGGACACTGACTGGGACATTCTGACCAGGAACACAGCCTAAAACCACTAACAAATAAATACTGACTACAGGATTAGGGACACTCCTGTTACGAGTACTCATTTCAACCAGGAATGCTAGTCCTGACTCAGAGCAGTACCCTACTCCCTCAGAACAGGGCAATATAGTGAATACTGCTATATATAGGGTGTTTCATCTCAGACTTTAAACAATTTTTAAAAATAGGCTTTCCGAGTCAGAAGAGCACTTTTTTTGGCATAGCAATGTCAGTGGTCCAGTACAACAGAATGTGTTGTGTGTTTCGTTCTTCACTGTCCTGTCCATCATGCTGTAGTCATAGAATCAGTATACAGCTAAGACTTCCGAACTAGCAGGCTGCTTAACTAATATTGAATAGTTAACTTTTTTAACCATTCCTCTTAGGCTCCTTACTTATTGAGAGACGTGTAACCCACCATAAGTAATATCCATATCAGTTTTTAGAATTTCGAAAATGCAGTTACCCTTGGTGCTGTGGCCCAACACATTTTGGCTATTTTGATGAACTACATGCATTGGAGAAGTTGGTTTGACTGCCAGCTTCTCCAAAGCACAGGTGTTATGGCGCGACATAGGCAGAATTTGTTGGGCCACAGTGCTGAGGGTAACCGCGTGTTCGAAATTTTAGAAACTGATGTGGATGTTACTTACAGTGGGCTAAGTACCTCTCAAAAATTAAGGAGCCTAGCAGTGATAGTTACCAAGTTAACTATACAATATTAGTTAACCAGGCTGCTAGTTGGCACGTCTAAGCTGTATTCGGATGCACTACACCGCTGACAATGCTACGGCGAAAAAAGCGCTCTTCTAACTCGAAAAGCCTATTTTTAAAAATTGTGTAAAGTCTTAGGTGAAACACCTGGTATAATACATAGCTCTCTGACAGCCAAGCAAAAAAAACAGCATCATCACTTCAGGTGCAAATGCCAACCGAAACAGGAAGGACTGGTTCATTGCTTTCGCTGCTGGGCACACTATGAACAAAAGGAAGTAGTACAAGACAATGTCAGCCAAGCTTCAATGGTTGTGAAGCAAACTCACATTTCACACGTGGGAATGTCCGCAATGCTTTCAGGGAAAAAAGACGGCGGTGGATTTGTTCGAACTGCCGGCTCATAACAGGGCATCGGTCTCCCTGGATTCACAGCCGCACTTCGAGACCCAGACTGCATGCAAAAAACATGGCAAAAGTATTCAGGGAAATTAGCAAAACGTGGTGACCGGTAAGACAAGGAGCGCAACACTTACAACAGAACCACAAACACTGAATGAGCAGCCAATCGTTAACCGGCCGTCAGGCATATTATTTTGCTGTGTTGACCAGTTTGCCGTGACATCAACTCAAAGTTCTCACAAAATGTCAATGTCTCAACACACCAACATCCGGTACCTGCATTGACCATCATCATCACCATTATCACAAGCCTGACTAGTTCCACAGCAGGAAAGAGGCCTCTCCCATATCCCTCTAATTAACTCTTCTCTCTGCCAGCTGTGGTCGCCTTACCCTTGCAAATTTTCTAGTCTCATTCGCCCACACGACCCTGTGCCACCCCCTGCTGCGCCTGCCTTCTCTTGAAATCCATTCTGTCATTCAAAGAGACCAATGGTTACGTTGCCTTCACATTACATATCCTGCCCGTGCATGCCCATTTCTCCTTAATTTTAAATAAGGACATCATTAATTTGTATTCGTTCCCTGACCCATTCCGCTTTCTTACCGTCTCTTAATGTTACACCTGTCATTTTTCTTTCTATAGCTTGCTGCGTTGTCCTCAATTCCAAGTTCAGGCCTTTTCACTGGTGTCCATGTTTCCCGCTGATAGGTAAGTACCGGTAAGACACGACTGTTATATACTTGCCTTATGAAGGATAATAATAAGCTGCTATTCACGACGTGGAGTACCTCCCAAATGTACGCTATCCCATTCTTATTCACCTAGTTACGTCAATGCTGGGTTTTATGTCAGCGGTGACTACCTGCTCTGAGTAGCTGCACTCCCTTGTCACTTCCAATGCTTTGCTGCCTATCGCGAGCTGTTGCTCCCTTCTGAGACTACTTAAGATTCCTACAGATTCCTTCGTATTCATTTCAAGGCCCACCGTTCTGCTCTGCCTTTCTAGGTCCTCAATCCCGCTTTGCTGCTTGTCCCCCGAGTTTACTTAGCAAAGCAATAACACCAGTGAACCGTAGATTACTAAGGTATTCTCCGTTAAATTTTAGCCCCGATTCTTTCAGACCAAGACCTCTTAATACCTCTTGCGCGACAACCTTCTTCGTTATTGGGGTTTTATTACTTTTTATATGCAGGACTACGGTGGCTGTGTTGCTACTGTGGACATTTTAATGCGGAAGCATTATATGGCCTATCGGTAGCGAAACCTGGCATCGGCAATATCCAACAGCGGTGGGCCCAAAAATCCCAGATGACATCACTGTGGTATCCAAAAAATAAAAAAATTCTTCCAAAGGTGCGAAATTGAACCCAGGGCTTTCAGAATGCGAGGCAAGCATGCAACCCATGGGCCACAAAACCACATTGCTTCTTGGCGAACAAAGGTGAACTTACTATATGTGTTGATTAACGACTTTATGGTAATGAGCAGGTGTGTCATTAGAAAGGAAGAGATATTTTTTTTTAATAAATGAAACGAAAAAGAAAATTTTAAAAAGCTATGCTTTTGCATCCAAACTATGTCAATAGTCTAAAGTGTCCTCCGTAATTTTTCCAGGCCCTTTAAATACGCCTCTTCTACAACCTGTTTTACTAGTGCCTGCAAGAATGCTGACATTCCGACTGAGTCAAATGGTTTCTTGCAATCTGTGAAGGCCATATATAGGGGTTGGTTATATTCTGAGCACTTCTCTGTCCCCAGATAGATGGTGTGTATATAGCCGACTGTCGAGCAGCCTTTCAAAAGCCAGTCTGGTCCTTTGGTTGTATGCTTGCGGCAACAATACCCTCCTTTTGTGGTTTCACACACAACACATTAACCAGTTATTGTCGATTTTAAATTCATTCCATCCTTTTTTCTTTAATGATATGGACCAAAAAAACTAAAGCCCACCTTGTGCCGTGGAAGCTGCCGAAGTTGCATTGTCCACGCGTGTCGTCCAAATGGAACCCTCACCAAAAGCGTCACAGTTGGGAGTGCGCCTGCATCAATGGTTGCCCAGTTAAAACTACACATCATTACAAATGTGACGATGAATAGTTTTAACAGTCTGATATTGCGTTTCGGTTTCAGCAATGTGGGTAAGTCACAACACAAAGTGAATCCAATTTTCAAGGAAAGCCGAGAAGTCGTTGAAAATGACGGCAACTGTCCAGAGGCTAGTCGATCTTCCAATACGGCCACCGGGACACCGACAACATTCATGCACATGCGAAGTCATGCATCTGCACAATTGTACACACAGTGAAAGACAGGCACCCGTCTGACTAACAGAGAAAAAAAATCAACAAAGATACTAATGCGGTCATGGGTGACAATATGCCACAAAACTTTTCTTTCAATTTCCTTAGATTGTGCAGCACGATCACAGATATTTTTTGATTTCCCGTACATTTCACTGCCTTGCTTTCACTGGTGCTGGTACTATATTGAGCTTAATGTACAGTAGCAACACATCAGCTCTGAGCGATGATGTAGTAAAGGGCTCATTCATTCAGATTTTACTGCTTTTGTAACATTAGTGCTCCCTTGGGATCCTACTGCCTTCTATGTGTTTCAGTTAGCTCCCTTTATGCTAAAATGACAAATTTCAAAAGAAAGCACCTTCAGTGCCCAATTGAAGACAAAATCTAGGAGCCGACAGTTAGAAATTTGCAGTATATATTGCATACACCATCTTAGAGAGATTGGAGGTAGTCTTCCCAAACAAAAAAGCACAAATCTGTCCTGAGGCTTCTGCGTTCAGGGCCGCTGCTGATGTCGTGGAAGGACACAAAAGGACTATTCAAGCCAGTCGCCCCTAGACATAACATATTTTTTCTTCCTTTAAAGGCTCCTGCTCCAAAATAGGACACTGCCAGTGCCACAGCGACACACTTGGGAATAGGTCTGACTTCTCAGATCTTTCTTTAAAACATTGGTTGGTGCCTTGAGATATAGAAAGGATTAATTATATAAACATAAAAAGGTTTAAAAAATGAACAAAGTCTAGATTGGGCCTATGATGGTGTCCTTGTGCTCCAGACTCTACAGCAGAAGTACTTTCTCATTCTGTCTCCCTCAATACACGACTAGCATGGGCAGGAATAGTATGAGACAGCAGGCATGCTTTTTGACACGCATGAAAAAACACATGGACACAGCAGTAGGTTAACAACACAATTGCTGAATGTTTGTTCTTTTAGATTTGTGTCAGTGCATCAAAGGATGAATGACAAAAAGAGCAAAGAACTAAGTGAAAGAACGCTCTTTAATAAAGCATAAAGATTGTCAGCAGCATTCAAAAACTGTTAACATTCACTCTCCGCTGAGAAAGCGGTATGGAAGGAGAAAAAGTCCACGAAGAGATTGGGCACGGAAAAGGAATGACTCAAAATACGTTGAAAATATATGCATAACTGGACGTAATTAAACTGTACAGAGGAATAATTTGTGTGCTGGTGCAAAGTGAGGTTGGTTAGTGAAGCCAATGCCCTGAAGATAAGACAAGACACCCTATATACACTAGGATGCTAGGGAGAGCTGGTATTTTGGGGCCCAGTGTAATATAAGTGTAGTTCCCCCCCCCCCCCCCCCCCCCCCCACTAGTGTAAAGGAAAGCTGGCAAATGAACTCACCCTGGTCATTTCCAAGGTTCTGCTCCAAGACGGCAATGACGGCAGAGTTTTGCGCGACAAAGTAGCGGAAGTGTCTGCCCACGGCCTCCGGCAGCGATGACGTTGTGGCATCCGCGTTTCCAAACTTGAGCAATGCTTCCTCATCGAGCAGAGAAGACAACGTCTCAGGACCAGCCAACTTGGGGAAGTAGCCCTGCGGCAGGCAACGGAAAGCCATATGGATCATTCAGCGTTTCATTAACCTTGTGTGCTCAAAAAGAACTATGGCAGATGGACTGGTTCCCAAGCTCAGATATTTCTTCCTTTTATTTATTTATTTATTTATTTATTTATTTACAGATACTGCAGGCCCTTCTCGGGCCCATGCAGGAGTGGTTACAAGGAGGGAATATAAAACAAAGGGAATACGTAAAGTACAAGGGTACAAAAATAACATTTCATCGCTATAGTGGCACAGGGTACTAATGACGTCAAAGCCAGGAGAAGAAACTAGCGGGTTGAAAAGGAAACACATGTAATTGCAAAGGAAATACAAATGGTTTTCACAGTAATCCTTTTCACAGTAAATACCAGGTACAAGCTGCAAATCTAAAGTACTATGCTATACGGGGGCCCATTCAATCTTATCGGGAATTGAGAAGATAAAAAGGACCGACTACAAAGCATCCGCTGCAGGTACAATAGCAGAACCATGTGCCGAATACTTCAGGCAGGCCTTTTATTGTAGTCCTATGCCAGTAAAAAAAAATTGCTTAACCTCACCTGAGGAATTAAAGCAACAAAAATTGCAAAAAAACATATTTCAGACACGAAAGAAGCAAGCAGACCTTTATACAGAACAAAGAACATACAAAGCATGCCTTGATTTTTGCAATGTTGAAATAGTCCGGACTGCTGTAGTACTAACTCCGTCATGACATGTGCTATGGAATAAAAAAGACACGCTGAAGCTCAAGCCACAAATGGCTTCCTCACCGCGTGGTCCATCATGCAGGACAGAAGTGCTTCAGCGGCATCTCGGACACGCAGAGATGAAGGCTTCAGCTCCTTTTCGGCCTTCAACTGAGGCACATCGGACACTTTGGGCTGGAATGCACACGCAACAATCAATCAAAGCGCTCGCACGTCAGCTGACAATTCCCAATGTCTAACATAAAGGCTCAACTGTGGCATCCTTGTAATGACTATAACGTCACATATGATGCAGACTTTAACAATGTGAGTGATGTTCATTTATGCATGCAGCGCCGCATCAATTCCTTACAACATTGCAGAAACACCTTTTTCGGACGTATTTATCCAGACAAGGTCAAATTGCTAGCCTCTACAGATGCATGGTGGCCAGATAGAAGAACTTCACGCAAAAGCTAATCCTAAGTGCAGAACAGCCCAAGATTTTGAAGCTCATACTTCCTATGCTCAATGCATTGTGCACTGAGAGATGATGGAGAAGCATTGAATTTTGCTACTAATGCAGGCCCCTGAGCATTAATAAGCAGTTTCAAGATTTTTAGGTACTCATCAGCCAGCTTCATTTGTTAATTTTAATTAAACAGTAATCGTATCTTTCTTCATAATTTTATTATATTAATGCAACGCAGCTGTTATAACGCCTGTGTAACATAACATGAGTTACACAGGAATATATCTTCTACCATTTATATGTCTTCTTTTTTTTGTTTCTTCTCAGCATGACCTTGGTGCAAGTACAGTATTGTGCATCTTTATCGCGTAAGACTTCAAAAAATTTTCTCGCTTAAACTGCTGGCTCGTTTGTGGTAAAACTGAGCAAAAGAGCTTGTGTATTGTGGTAACTTTTGTCTTGTAGCAAGTTTTACAACGATACTTACTTGATTCAGCCGCGAATGAAGCAACTCTGTAATCATCTGTGCAGAGATCGATGAACAGAAAACCGCCAACGCCGGATTGCCGCAAAGAGCAGCAGTGGTGCCATCAAAGGACCTGCGCAACTTGTAATGATGACCTCGGCGCCCTTCACGCCGTGGCGCTTTCCTATGCAAACACCAGATGACGCCACTAACGCCCTTTGGTGGAAACCCAGAGTTGGTAGCTTTTGGTTCGTCGATTTAGAGGCAGACGATTACAGGTTTGCATCATGCGCGGCTGAGCCAGGTAAGTACAGTCGACAAACTCATTACGAGACAAAAGTTACCGCACTAACTAAGTTCTGTGCGCAGTTTCAGCGTAAACGAGCCAGCGGTTGAGGCAAGAAAATTTTTAAAAGTCTTCACAATAAAGATGCACAATACTGTATAAGCATGGCCATTCAGACTCTGCCACGTACGAATGATGCGAATACGGTGCGCCATGAATCCACGACATGGAGAAAAGGAAGTGGCACAGCACCGCTCAGCTTTCTTCTTCTCCTTCCCTTGCATTCCTTTGTCCAGCTCACCTGCGACTTGGAGCCCGAGATGCCCAGCTCGACGACCTCTAGCACATGGTGCATGCTCTCCTTATCCTGGAGAAGTATCGGGTGCGCCATGAGCCAGGCTGTCAGGCACTGAAAGGCGGCGACAATGGTCGAGTGGAGGTCACGCGAGTGCAGCTGCGGTGGCCGCTGGCACTGGTACACGATGAAGTCGCAGATCCACTTGACGGCGCGCGGGCACTCGAGAGAGTCTGCATCGCAGGAGACAGAGCAGGCACATGAGTGCAGGCTTAATAATCACAAACCCAAGAGCACCAAGACAGCATTCCCAGGCACTCAACACCGTTGGTAAGGATCAAGCATTGCAGCGAAACCATGATGTTTGCCCGTGTGCTGTGCAATGTCAGTGAGCATTACAGATCCGTAAGTGACCAAAATTTATCCGAACCTTCCACTGCAGTGCCGCTTTTTCCTTTCTTCTTCCATTCCCACCTCCACCTCTACCTTCATGGCTTGGCTGAGATGTCCACCAAGAAGCGAAGACAGCTGCTGAGCCATTTCTTTCCATAATAAAACAAATTTACTTATTTCATTTATGGTAGGCAGTGGGGTTTAAAATCCCGAAGCTGAAAAAAGGCTACGAAGAGATGGCATACAGGAGGGCCCGGATTAATTTTGACCTCCTGAAGTTCTTTAACATGCGTCGACATCACACACCACATGGACTCGTTTGAAATTCACCTGCATCAAAATGTGCTCTTGCCGCGACTGGAATTCAATCCCATGACCCTGAGCTCAGTAAGCAAACACCATAACCACTGAGCCACATAGGAAGGTTTATGCAGGAAATGGAAAACACGGCACTCTGCATTTGTTACACAAACTCCTGCGACATTTTCTATACGTGACAAGAGAGAGCGGAAACCATAGATTTACAGCACCGTGTCTGTTGGTTCCTTACAACTATAGAAACAGAAGGCATGCTGACTAGTACTTACAAAGAGTTTGTAGATCTGTTGAGAAAAAGCAAAAAAAGAATCAGCCGTGTTACACTGGTACAAATGAGCACTGGCCAGCCTACATTGGTTGCTATATCAGCCATGATATAGGTATCTTTTGCAATGTCACCTTCATTAAATATAAAAAGTAACTACAAAGTGCGCTCGAATAAAAGAAATGCAAGACTAACAACTGGGCAGAAATAGGCATGCTAAGGAAACCCCGAAAGCTCACAGTATGTGCTTGAAAGCAGAGTTTGCCATTACGATATACTACAACATCAATGCTAGTGAATGCTGTGGCCCTGACGGAGTTCACTGCCGTGGCTTAAACATCAGCACTGGACTGAGAAACCGTTCCTTTTGTGCCCTTCTATCTCCTGCTGGTCTTCATAATCTAGTCCCTTCTTCTGGGGCTGTTCACTGCATGTGCTAGCCACGCCGCGCCACTCCACAAAAACCAGGAACACGATGCACTTAATGCTCTTACCCTCAACAGCCGTCATGTACACTAATGAAATAACAAAGTACTGATTAGGCTAGCTGGTTATTACTACATCATGCATCTGAGCTACAGGTACTACTCACTCAGTGCAAGTTTACAAGCGTATTGTTTTGTAGTAAAGACTGTAGCAGCCTAGAAGACTTTTCATCATTTCGTGGGCAAAAACTGTGAGAATATGCATACTAGCTCGGGAAGCCTGAGGTCATTTTGTTTACCTCATTCATTGATGTCAATACCACTGACCGTTTGTACATGGGAAGACTGCGCTTGTAAATGCCCCCTGCAGCTAGAAACTATACTCGAACATGTACAGTGACTCCAATAACTTAAAGCGTCATGGGGCTATGTCATCACGTGTGTCATAACCGCAACAACAGCTACTTCAGGCTGGTTCAATAGCCCTATACAACAAAATCCCACAGTGCCCACGCAACGAAAATCGACGATAGAAGTTCTGAACTTCTAGCATGTAGTTATTACTGGCCACCTATGCAAAACAAACATGAAAAAAGCTGGTGCAATTCTTGAGAAAAGTAATATCACCGCACTTTAATAATGGGCGACTTGGATAAATTTCCAACTGCCTAAATACAGTGAAACTGTGCACACAAAAATAGTCATATGAAATGAATGCTTAAATTCAACACGATTCCATCACGTGCTTGATGTAGCAGAGCGCCCGCGGTATCTTTAGTAGCTGACATGTTTGCTTCGCTTTGAAAATTATGTTAGGAAATGAACTTGACGTCATAATCTGAGGATTTGATAATCTTCTTTCAGGAGTGGAAACAACAACTATGTGATTTCGCACCGTTCGTATCAAATGTGGTACGCGAGAAAATACAGGGCTTTAAGAATTTGCAAAACGCAAGAGCGAGAGGAGGCTTTAACCTTGCACCGGTTGGCGAATTCTCGCAAGCCCGGAAAGCACCTCGAGGGCAGCCAAGGACACGTGAAGGTCGTTCTTCCAGGAGGAAATCAGGCGATGGCACACGAGGTAGATGGAACGCACAAACAGTGCGTTGGCCGAATCTAGGTCAGGAAAAATGGACCATCATTACACAACCTCGCTTGACTAGCTGGCCCAATAAATTAATTTCTTCCTAGCATGTGACTTGAGAGGCATCAACAGCCACGATACACTGAATGTTTAATTGAAAATTAATAGAACTGCCTGTTTATCAAAACTGAAGCTATGGCCTCATCAACAAAAACTGTACTAAAGGGCGCCTAGTTATTCCAACTCTGCAAAATTCAAACAAATTTTCAGTCTCTCTCAATTTTCAATTAATGAAAACTGATTGCACAAGTTAGGTGCACATTCATTTTCCACCATGAAGGCTCCTGAACTGTGCGAAAGACTGTGCCAGTCTGTTTAAGAAAATCCTGTGACCGTGAGAAAGTATATTAATAGCAAAATATATTGCTAATAAAGTGGCTTAAAATGCAAAATAAATTACATAAGTGGCAAAAAATGCACAGTCCTCACTTTAGTATGTGTTTGTATTGCCTTTAATGAATTAAGAAACATTTATAGCATAGTAATTGACATTTTCAGCCACCTCAAGTGAAAGAAAACATGTTGAAGAAACATGATCACATAACAGGTCTCCTAATGTGTTTGCACAACTTTCTACATTAAATTAGAAATTATCATTAACGTGTTCACATTTGGAGTTCGGAACCAGATCTACTGTTTGAGGCACATCGTATCTCCTAGAACTTTTCTAAACCATAAAGAAGTCATCTCCATTGATTTCATGTCCTTATGATGTCTTCAGTGTCACATACAAACTCTATTCAAGTACAGTATATTGAGCAAGAGTGTTCGTAGCACAGTTTGCAGTTGGCAATAATCCAGTACTAGTACTTGTTTTGTTAGCACACAGTGTTAGGCGCACATTTCAGGCCCTACTTCTACATTCTTACAAGACTAAATACAAGGACTGAGGCAGCAACACAGGGACAATTTCTGTCGCTACACATAAAAGCTGTCAATTAGCCCACACAAACTCCAGGGACACCATGCATACCTTGAGGACAGCAGCAAACACACCACATCTAAACAAAAAACTTGCGCACAGGCAACCACAAGAATGATTGCATACAACCTTGTTTTTGCTGCATCATGGTGGGCGGCCACTGAGCAAAATGCAAAATGCAATCACACAATGCTCAGATACAATTTATTATGTAGACAATGCTTCACTCAAAGCGAAAAACATTTTGATGCCGCGATGCATGCTCTCTTTTAAAGCTTTTATTGCATGTCAGGTCAGAGCCATGCAATACCAAGAGTTTCACACACACTTTAGCCAACGCGGTTAAAGTTATAGTACCGAAAAATTAAAAAACCTGCATTTTGTAATTTCCGCAAAGTTGACATTCCATTGTTGTTACGGCCCATTTACAGGGCTAGTATTTCGTCACCGGTTTGAGCTAGCATTACGCACAACCAAAAATCGTGCAGCACCATCTGTGAGATCAAAAGAGCGAAGTTAACTGCAAACTCATCACACAACTGCTGCTTACAGCTCTAGCTTTGCAAATGCAAAGTATTTTTCATGATGTGTACGCCTACTTGTAAGAGGCAGAACAGAAAATATGAGAACTGCAAAAAGCATTGCGAACTACTCGATAAGCCACTTCACGCAAAGTAGAGGGTAATCCGTCCAAGGAACAATTGAGACTGACGATGCTACTTAGGACGACATCGGCATGGCAAAATTCTGCCAGAAACACGAACCGAAGATGTTAGTAAGTTCTTTAGTCACAACACCATAACTCTTCATCCATTCAACACCAGTGACAACAAACAGTACAGCTCACAAACACATGCATCAGCTGTAACAAAAAAAAAATATTCTACAGGACAAAGAGACAATGTCCTGCATTCAATTTAAAAGTCGACGTTTAGAGAAGCCAGTAAGTCCACTTTCTTGTAAAAGCTTGCGCTAAGAAAGTGAGCTCAGTAAGGTTTTATGCTTCACCCAGCATTGATAGAGCCTGTTACTATATTTTCTGTCTAGCACACGTGTGACCGCAGAAATCTAACAGCACAGACCCCTTACTGTGCAGTTTCTAGAGAAAATCGGGGTCCTAACCAGCCATTTCATGAAATTCACATAACAAGTCTAGTGAGAAATCATCTCGTTCGTATGTGAGAGGCGTAATGAGAATTAAAAAAACTTGTTATATTTCAGACGCAGCACTAGGCTTCATCTTACATTCGCAACGTACGAAGCCCGTTGGAATGTATACTGTAAGGCATAAATACCCACTTATTTTATGCCCACTGTAGATGCAGTGGCCAAAAGTTACCACTGCCCATTCTTATTAAGACAGTTTACTTCTTATGAACACCCTGAGAAATGTAAAAATCTTTCAAATGTGGTTAAATGCCTAAATGTCTATTCTAAAACTATAAATTCTTTTACAGTTTACACTTAGACGTAATTTGCACTTTAATCAATAGGCAGTCATAGCATAAATTTTGCTCCACCAATGAATTTTACATAATCATACACGTCATAAGAAACAATAGCCAAACTTTACAGTAGAAGATTCTGAAGTATGTTTTTGCATGACCTACAAAAGTAATGCTGAAAATACCAGCTTCAATGTATACTGCTATATGTGCCGCATATGAAATCAATGGTTAGGCATTATGACAAACCACTTCACAGTTGTTGAGTGGTAATTCTGTGTGACTTGATCTATACTTGTGTGACATAATATGCTACTAACAGAACTACCACAACTTTCCACATGCACAAACAACAGGACAGCACGTCGAGCATGAAACCGACGAAGTTAAGCAGACATGTAATATACCGTTAACAAATGCATGGCAGCACCATTTAGCTTGACTTAATTCCGAGCTTTCATTCTTACTATACATAACCGGCATATTTGTTTAAATACTATCAAAAGCTTTGTGCATGCTATTTCACAGTGAAAGTTTGAAACAGCAGTTACTTGCCCGTGGCTTGCCATTTCAATGTTGGGGACAGCAATGCATTCAAGACAAGACACAAACAGTGAACCGCCTAGTTTGTGCATCTTGTCAGAAAAACTAATGGTCCCACATCACATATCAACCAGGGACTCCAGAACGGGGAGGGGGGGGGGGGGGGAAATGGGAGCAGCTCCCCTCTTCCCCCCGTCGTTTCTAACTACTTGCACTCAAATCATATTTCTGATAAATGCTTCAATTTTAGGATGTTATTAATATAACGCGCATGCTGCTAAGCTAGTTGGCTTCGTAGCCAGTCGTAAAGCATTTCATTTGTGTAAACTAAACCAATCATGTCCTGACAAAAGTCGTCGACTGACCGACCATTGATCACGAGCATGATATAGCAGAATTGAAACAGACTATATGCAAACTTTTTTTAAAGCAGTCAATCACTCCTAGTGCGCACATCTTTGCTAACTACCCATTTCAAGTATTATATGCATTAACAAATGCACTTTTGAACAGTGGAATATATTAGAAATATAAAAGCACATAAAATTGAATGAATATTTACATAAAACACGGAATAAACAAACAAATAACTAAACATACCCGAAGTCCTGCCCCACCCACTCAAAAGAAAAAGTTCTAGAGTCCCTGGTATTGTCCTTGCCGTAAAGCAACCAGGTAACTGGGTTCGTTCTGAGCTGTGCAACGCAGCACTCATGGCACCCCTTAAGCTATAAGTACGTGTAAGGTAAGAAGAATTCTTGTCCTCACCTTTCTGGACACTTTGCCTTTAGGAATGCTATACTGGCTCCACCATACAGCTGAGATACAAACCTTGCCACCTAGGTACTTTTGGCAAAGACGGTGCACAGGTAGCACTTATCTCAATCACCCTTGCAAAAGCATCACAATGCAAACCAAATTCAAGTACAGCACTGCTTAGAAAATTGTACCACACAGCAAAACGCAGTTTTAGCACAAGACCCAGAAGGCAAGCCCGCCAGTTGTTAGAGGTTTGTCTAAAAACTGCTAACTTTGAGTCCAGTATTTTATAAGCAGTGCTAGAGTTAATCGCATCTGCAAACCGTTCCACAATGCACACCAACAAGGGGGGGACGACAGCTACAGATGCTTCGCAGCTAACTGCCACAGCATCCCACAGTGACGAAAATCACAGACTTCTACAGACAAGCACTCCATATGCATTCTCTGTTAAAAGACAGAAGCGCACACAAAATGTCGACTACACAGAGGGAAGGCAAGCGTCATCTGGCCGATTGCATTTACCACAGTCTTCCAAGCTTGGCCAGGATTCTCCGTCTGAGTCGGAGGATGCACTGTGCGATTTCTCTCGCAGCGAGTCATCATCTGTGCAGGGTGGAACGCCACTGAGACACAGGATGCAACCATTTCCTCTCCTTGTCCCAGGTTTGAAAGGTAACAACGACATACTGCTTGAGGCGGCCATTTCATTTTGGTAAAAGAAACATTCCACCTTCTCTTTTCAGTGAGAGCAGGGGTCATCAGTAAACACTTTGTAGTGGGTACCTTAATGCCACCTGGTGCCAGATAGAGAAACCTTGTAGAACAGGGTACCTCGATACAGCTACACTGTGTCACCACTGCCCTGCGATGGCAGGTGCTGCCACTGGTGGGGGTTTGTGACACCAAAGGTTGCTCTTCCCAGCAACCTCTCGCGACCAATCATCAATAACTGTCACCTGCCATGGAAGGGCAGTTTGCTCACAATTCGATGGGCAGGCTGTGATGATGTCACAAGGTCACATGACCTAGGTGGCACATCTGCCACCTAGGTCATCTGCCATCTAGGTTGCTTCTCTGCAGATTTTTTCTAAATTTTTCAGCCACCGCCAACAACGCCTACACCGATGCCTGCTTTTCTGGGACATGGGACCCTTAATGCTATCGCATCAAAACAGGATGGCGGTTCGTGTCATCAGGTGCTGTACAGAAAAGACAGTGGGCTGCCACCTAGTGATACAAGAAAAAAACATCTGTAGAAGGTATTGTAGCGCCACCTGGTGGCACAAAAAAAATCTTCTGTACAAGGCATAGCACTGCCGCCTGGTGCTACAAGGAAAAACTGCTCTACAATGTAGTGTGCTGCCACCTGGTGCCACCAGAAAAAAACTTGGTTGGGTCACACCCAACATCGCTGCTGTGTTCATATTGACCCTACCATAGACGCACTCATCCTTGGCTCATATACTTAGCACATACGTTCCTTATTCCACAAAGCGCCATTTCAATGATATTGCTCAGGAAGTGACTTTCTATAGCGAAATGTTGGATGTTCCACAAATGAGCACATTCTATTTTCTTTAGTAGACTGTGTTCCAGCTTCATTAAACTTCCTAGAAATAGGTCAGAATGTTCCTTCATAACATTTTATGCCTAACAATAGAATGCCTTCAATACCCGGGGGCCAAACCTAAAGTCGAGCAACTTCCAGGAAAAAATACAACATAATATTACCACAAAACACCATTAAAATGCAAGAACTGCAGTATGAAATTTAGCTCACTGAGTCAATGCACTTCAGTGGCAAAAATCTGCTTGACAATGCATATTTATACCCACAAGCTCATAATAGTGGCAAGCTAATGTTAAAGCGATTAAAGGGGTTTTAAAGTAAGACACATGAACAATGATGTTAATTTCTACTTCATCAAATTTTTCAGCACATCATAACTTGCTATGTAGGTGCTCTTATCACCAATACCAAGTGCGTAAAGAGGTTTACAGCGACAGACTTAAGACATCAACTGAATTCAGACACAATGCCCGAGATGGCAGCATGAACGCCGATGAGGCAAGAAGCACAATGCATACACCAAACAGCTAAATATGGCTGATGCTAATCCAGCACCTTCCATTATGGTATGCACCACATCTAACTTGGCATGTTCACAAAGCACTGCTGACATATATCTAATGCCATTCAGCCAAAAAGAAGTAGGGTTGACTAGAGATACCACAAGTGGACACAAGTCTATAGCTTATTTTGGAACAACGGGGCAGAAACGTGGAAGCTAACGAAAAGGGTTCAGCTTAAGTTAAGGACAGTACAGCGAGCCATAGAAAGGAAAATGATAGGTGTAACGTTAAGAGACCGGAAGCGAGCAGAGTGGGTGAGGGAACAAACGCGTCCTAACGACATCCTAGTCGAAATCAAGAGAAAGAAATGGCCTTGGACAGGGCATGTGATGTGAAGACAAGGCAACCGCTGGTCCTTAAGGGTAACGGAGTGGATTCCAAGAGAAAGTAAGCATAGCAGGGGGCAACAGAAAGTTGGGTGGGTGGATGAGATTAAAAAATTTGCAGGCAGAGGGTGGGCGCAGCTGGAAAAAAACAGGGTTAATTGGAGAGACATGTGAGAGGCCTTTGCCCTGCAGTGGGTGCAGTCAGGCTGATGATGATGATGATGATGATGATTTCAGACCACTCAACATTTCTCAGCAGCTTCTCAGTCATTTTGAATCAAATTTATGTTCATATTTGAACACTCAGCATTTTCATAGCGTGCTAGAGTCAGCACATGCGCACCGCTCTCATTTGCATTTGCAATTTAACCCCACGACCAAGCCTAAATAACCAATGCATGCATATTTTTACAGTAACGACTGCTGGTAGACCATTCTTGGCATATCCGGTGTAGTCATCAGTATTGCTGAAGCCTATCACTTGACCAGTGCTGCTCATGTGACCCTGTGTTGTGACTTCACCACGAGCATGGTCAAAGGCATTACTGAGAAAGCATAATCATGCATTCTTTTTTTTTCTATTTCTTTTGAGGCACCAGCAAAGGTTCAGCCTCAATAGGCAAGGATCAAACCGGCCACCACAATTTGCCTAGAAGCAACAAGACATGTCACACACAGCACCGCTGTGGAAGATCCCGCTGCTATATTAACCACTCCTAGATCACCTTTGCCACAGAGCTCCTTGCGGACATAACGCGATTCAGAAAGCAGTGTAAGCATTGCCCACAAATTCGAAGGAACTACAATGTTTCTGCGTCATCTATACGTAAACAGACAAGCTACTGACTCCAATGTGATGTGAGCATGAATGAATGTTTTCCATAGACAGCACAGACATCTGCCAACTCACGAAGGCTTGTCATGGCAGAAGGCAATATTTTGGAGCAGGACTTCTGAATGTGGCCAAATGACTGCAAACATTTAACCTTACAACCATTTCTATCCCAACACCAAATGCATCTGGGCTACCTACTGTGAGCACAGAATATTGAATACCTCGTAGTGCCTGGCTGTCAAAGTGATCGAGCACTGTTATATTCAAAAGAGTGAAAAACCCTTCTCGATTTCAGTTATTCGCTGCTCAGCTGAAGTCAATCAAAAGTGCCATCATACCTGAGCACAAAAGGTTGGAGTAAGTCATGCTGCTGTTATCCTGGCTCCCTGAAGGAGGTCCAGGCTGCGTGACTTGATTCGCTTCTTCGTAGGCCGTAGCATCTTGGACGCAAAACAGCAAGCCAGCTGGATGAACGAAATCGAAACAACAGCTACGCTACAAAACTTGCTTTCAAAAATGAGGCAGTAAACCCTTCCAAGCACTACACATCTGCATACAGTGTAATGTAATTTAAAGGTCAGTGCTATAATTTTTGCCAAACAGGACTAACAAACTTTCTCTGATGTTGTAATCACTAACTCTACCAATAAAAATGACGGAGCAGGATAGAACCAAGAGGTTCGTTAGGCTGCCACACTTTGTTCAATGTTCTTGCAAAATTAAATTGGCGAAGACGAGCACCTAAAGTGGTCGTCCTTAAATCGCAGCACACTGTAAGTAGTGAATTTGCAGCTCTTTCGGAAAGGGTGTTGAAGCTAGCAGTGATTTTTTTCTTTTTGTAACAGGGGGTGCTTTCTCATGCTAGCCAGCTAAGATAGTAAGCATTTAAGATAGTAAAGGAGATAGTAAAGGTAGTTAAGATAGTAAAGATAGCCAGTTAAGATAGTAAAGGAATGAGCTTGACAGCACATGCTTTGCCACAGATTTGCAGAGCGACGTTATTGCATCATTTTATCCTGAGTTTATGGCATAGCCTGCTAATATGCACGGTCCCTTGGGTGCCTACTTCCTTCACCTATCAGAAGCATGCCCCGATTTTGCAACAACTTTGGCACTTTTTCCACAACCGTGCATGTACATGTGGAAAATTAGCTGCAGGTGTTTCATGTTTCAAAACTAGTTGGCTTCATTTATGCTTATACAGGAGATTTATTTTTCAACATTTATAAATTTTAATTTTAAAGACTATGAAAGATGCATCAGTGCAGTCTGTGCACGTGGATTCTATAGCAAGGCGGACATATGCACCTGATAGAGCTGGATTAAAATGTTTAATTAACTTTTAAAAAAAAACAATCAACTTCCTAATTTCTGGTTTCAAAGCGCAAGATTATAAGCGAAATTGAAGGCAGTCCACATCGAAGGCAAGCCAGGCTTTTAAATTATCTGAATCGCGATTCTAGTTAGAGATACTGAGCATGAAAAATACAGTTTCGAAACCTCGTCGAGCTGACTTTCCTACAATGCACATTTATAAAATGGCCTCACTGTACACGTATCAGCGGCGAAATCACATTAACTTCTTTTCTCTAATAAAATACGCAAATTGCATCTGTACTTGCTGCACTGGAAACGTGAGATATGTTAGTGAGAGGAGAAAAGGATAATTTATAGGCATGTATTTAACCAAGACTATGGAGACGCAGCATTACATCTATACAGGAAATGCAACAAAAATAAGAAGGTTCCTTAATTAAGACTTGAAGGAACTAGAGTTTCTTTTTTTAATTACCAGGTGTGCACCTTAAAGGAGTACAGACACCTAATTTTTGAGTGCGTGTTTTCTTCTTTGTAATGATATCTAAGGCATTAGGATAGATGGATTACCACGTGGCGTTTGCCTACGAGTGCTAAATAGTTTATGATCGAATTTCTCTCTCATACTGTTTTGGTTTAAACAGCCGATTGGTGGCTGTGAGACAGGCATGAAAACTCTGCGATATAATCGTTGCTTTACCATTTTAATTCACTACAACACTAAAGGCAGCTTGTCTCAAGAGTCGGAATGACAACAAATGAAAAAGCAGTGATTATATTACAGTTTCTGCATGGCTCATAAGACCTAAATGCAACTTTGACGTTACAGGGCTGTTGAAGCTGAAACGGAAAGGGCATGAGAAAAAAATTTGGTTATAAATTATTTAGCAGTCATAGGCGAATACTACGTGGTGATCCATGTATAGTAATTAACATCTTACGCATCATTTTAGAGAAAAAAATATGCCATCAAAATTATGCATATAGCTATACTCCTTCAATATGATCCCAGACAAAACGTGGTTTGTTTCATACAAAATACAAATGGTATTTTTTGAAATATTTATTCTGCTCAAACGTAGCTATAAGCATCCGCAAAGCATCAAGCAAAACTGCGGTATGAATTAGGCGGTATTTAAAGGGAAGATGAAATGGTTTTTTGATAATTTGAGGTTATTGAAGTATTCTAATCTATCAAGCTTCTAGGTAAAGTATGCAAAGTAGTTTTGAGCTAGCATTTAAAATGGTGACGCAGCCAGCGATTAAAACCGCGACGATGTTCAGGCTTCTCCCCATTGCATTGTTGTTGTATTTTAGAAATTCTCTTGTAGAATTGGTGTGCTACCGTGGCTGCATTCCTTGTACATACTGACCTTTATTTGTGGCTCTAAAATGAGTATATTATTTTTGTATTGCATATTACACATACTGACTTTTAAACTTTCTAATGTATAAAGATGTATGTTTCTTAATGTTCCACTGTATATGCCTCATAAATAGGGGGCCCGAAGCTCGTCAAGTGGAAACTTCCACTTTTTCTTCGAGCCCTCCTCGTCCTCCGCTAATCTTTTTGTGAGGAAGAAATAAAATTATTGATTGATTGATTGATTGATTGATTGCATCGGGACTAGTACGGGGAAACTCATGGCGACATCATTGTTGCCGAAATTTCAGATGTCCACTGCTTTCGTTTACATGCTGTCGTGCGTCTTCTGATGCCGCCAAACAGTGTTTCATGAGATTCACCTTCGACTGTATTTCTTTTCTTCGTTTGAACAACCGCTTCTTCGCTGGAAACGTGTCGCCGCCGTAAGTGACGTCTTCATTGCGGCCTCTGCATGTCGCTGTGCACTGCAGAGAAGCCTGAATGCCGATGCCGGTTTGCTCGGTGATTGTCACCATTTTAAATGCTAGCGCAAAAAGATTTTGCATGCTTTACCTGCAAGTTTCGCACATTCGGCTCATTTAAACTCATTGACTTTTAAAACCTCTTCAGTTGCCCTTTAAAATACACTGACAATACAGCCAGCCAACCAAATTTTTCCAACTTGCTTCAAGTAACCGAATTTGTAAGTTACTCGAGTTTGAACTATCGCGAGTCTACTGTAAAGAATGTCAACGGCATCATTAAGTAACTGAAAATTAGTGGAGACTGCTTTGGATACACTGAGATTTTGAAACATCAGCATAGTGACAACAAATATGTGCCAGTTGTCACATTTCGTGATCATGCCTAAATAAAAGAAATGGGTGGCTTGAAATCAACCCATTCACTGATAATAATAAGGTTACATGTAACCAACAGCCCACATTGAGAAAAGCCCATAGGAGTCGGGGCTAGACTTGCTGTTTAGAGGCTGTCTGTAAAATCAAAGGATTACAATGCAAAGGCAATACTTAAACTTAAGCAAGCTTGACCAAGCCTAAATGAATGCCCCAACTCCCAGACTTTCTACAAGCACACCCGCCACTCACCAAGCAACATCTGGGTGTTGGTTGAGTCTGGTTCATTTTGCAACGCACCAATCAGCAGGTTCATCAGGCGGGCTCGCAGAGACTGAAAGGTTATCGGCTGGCCAGAGCCAAAGTCTGCAAGGAAAAGCACAACACGTCAGAGCAAGAGCCTGACCGATGCACTGTTCTTCAAAATGCTCTTCATTATAACTGGCAGGCAGTCACTGAAACAAAAGATTGATCGCTATACATAAACTCACCCTTTACGTTGAGGTTCCCGTAATGTAACGGCAAAGGCAGCATGGACAGCAGCAAGTGCGTCGAAGCCCAACGCAACTCTGTCTGGGCAACATTGGGTGCCCCCCTGCCAAGGTCGACACAAGGTCAAGAGTCAAGTGTCGTACTGCCGTACACGCACGATACACTCCAAATGGCACGGGCACCAAATCAGCATGACACACATAGCAGGAAAGCAAATGCAACATAAAAACATGCCAAACAGGCAGGCCAGAAAAAAAGCCATACGATAAAAAAAAAACGAATACATACACGGAAGGCACACTGCACAGTGGGTCCAAAAATATTCAAAGCATAATGAATAACAACAAAAATACAAAACACACAGAAAAAGCGACTGTGGGATGTCATAGCCAGAACTGTACCCCAGACTGGGAGTTTGTCGACAATGTTCACTAATAGTTTTTATTATACCTAGGCTGGAAGAAATATTCTGCAGGTATGCCTTTGATGGAACAAATGTGCAGCTGCTTCAACGACAAAAAACTATCGGTGCAGGAAAATTTCTAGACAAAAAATGTGCACAGAATTTTGCAAACAAAAAACTCGTCCTAAATTTTTTTTTTTTTGGGGGGGGGGGGGGGGGCGATGAAAACCACATCCACGCAGCCTTTATTAAAGCACACCTGCCTCAACAGACTTTCAGTATAAAACAGCAGAATGAGTGAACAAGACTTCGAACCTTTACCTACCGTAACTAAACAAAGTCATTTGAACAGGACGTAGTCTGTTCAATAATTAAACTTAACATTAAAAGCTTTAGTGATCAGCAAATAATTTAAATATCGCACAGTTCACAAAGTAAATAAGCTACCTTATCTCGATGTCTTTAGCAGCGGAGAACTATATAGTGTCACAACTTTCTTGACGTATCTACTCCCAGCCCATAGAGCACACCTACTGTAGAAAAATAACAGAATTTTGCAGACAAAAGTCTAACGAGCGAATTTATTGGGCAAAAAGTGTGTCGGTGATGCCATTGAAGGCAGACGTGCCTCAAGAAGACGTTCAACCAGACAGCAACAAAATGAGTGCAGTTTTATTTCTACCACGGACTTAACTATGCCTCCAGCTTACCGTTTCACTTCTGAATTGCTTCCCTGGTAACCACTGTAAATAAATTGCCAGTAAGTTAGCACTCATGTTCTAACCAATGTTAAAATGGTTCAACTATTTGGCTAGAATAAGACGTCACACCGTTACCAAACAAAATGTAATTTAAACAGGGTCTAGGTTAGTCAACGCATCAACGCATATGTATCAACGCCGTCATTGAAGACATGCTCAGCATGAAAAGACTTTTAGCCATAAAACATCACACTGAGTGTACTTTTATTTCCACCATGGCCTTTACTAAGCCACCAGCTTACCGTTTTGTTTCCAATTTGCTTCCATTGCTACTGCTGCAAATAAATTGCCAGTAAGTTAGAGCTTGTTTGCCCCAAGTTCAACGCAGTCATTGAAGACATGCTCAGCATGAAAAGACTTTTAGCCATAAAACATCACACTGAGTGTACTTTTATGTCCACCATGGCCTTTACTAAGCCACCAGCTTACCGTTTCGTTTCCAATTTGCTTCCGTCGTTACTGTTGCAAATAAATTGCCAGTAAGTTAGAGCTTGTTTGCCCCAAGTTCAACGCAGTCATTGAAGACATGCTCAGCACGAAAAGACTTTTAGCCATAAAACATCACACTGAGTGTACTTTTATTTCCACCATGGCCTTTACTAAGCCACCAGCTTACCGTTTTGTTTCCAATTTGCTTCCATCATTACTGCTGCAAATAAATTGCCAGTAAGTTAGAGCTTGTTTGCCCCAAGTTCAACGCAGTCATTGAAGACATGCTCAGCACGAAAAGACTTTTAGCCATAAAACATCACACTGAGTGTACTCTTATTTCCACCATGGCCTTTACTAAGCCACCAGCTTACCGTTTCGTTTCCAATTTGCTTCCGTCGTTACTGTTGCAAAAAAATTGCCAGTAAGTTAGAGCTTGTTTGCCCCAAATTCAACGCCGTCATTGAAGACATGCTCAGCATGAAAAGACTTTTAGCCATAAAACATCACACTGAGTGTACTTCTATTTCAACCACGGCCTTTACTAAGCCACCAGCTTACCGTTTCGTTTCCAATTTTCTTCCGTCGTTACTGCTGCAAATAAATTGCCAGTAAGTTAGAGCTTGTTTTCCCCAAGTTCAAACCCTGAACCTATCTGGCCATACAAGATGACACAACTTTATCGAACTAAGAACACTTAAACAGAGCGTAGGTTTGTCACACAATTATCCACGATATTAGATGTTGTGGCCGTCAGCAGATTGGTAAATGTCAGATAGGGCTCGAAGTAAATAACTTATTTTATATCGTCACCATTGGCAGCGTTGGACAGAAATCATGAACGGTGAAATAACAAATGAGCATGAACGTCCTGAGCACAGCAACAATCAGAAATACCACAACAGTAAGTTGACACATGCAGACACATGCATGTGTGTCTGCTTTAAACTGTCCTGTTTTATTTCCGATACTATCAGCTGTGGTTAGCTGATACAGTAAAACCTCGTTAATTCGAAATCACTTAATTCGAACTTCCGGTTAATTCGAACTGACGGCCGGGTCCCGGCAAAGCCCTGTGTATTTCAATGGGTCAAAACTCCCGATAATTCGAATATGCCGGTATCCACGTCGGTTAATTCGAACTAGGCGCCGATGGCTGGCATTGCTCCTCGCATATAGAAGTCACCTCGTAGCAAATACAATGCGCTGAAAATTTTAAAAAATGCAGAATGATGAGAAAAAAAATAAGCCAGCACGCATGAGGTGAGACGTGAAATTCGTTGCCCGAACCAACCCTCCGGTGCATGCCGTAGCAGGTTTTCGCTGCCGGAGCGTCGAAGCATTGGCTTGTCTATTTTTGGCTGACGCGCGGTCACGCGGGTAGCCACCCTACCGCGGGCGCCGCCTATGCTCCGGCCACGGTGGCTCCGGCGCAAGCCGTTGCAGCAGGTCAACTAAAGGACTACCTTGCCGATTACTCGCTCAGCGATGTGTTCAATGCAGATGAAACCGCGCTTTATTTTAAGTTGCTGCCGAACAAGACTGTCAGTTACAAAGGCGACACGTGTTCAGGCGGGAAGAGAAGCAAGGAAAGAGTGACGGTGTTGGTGTGCGCAAACGCGACTGACTGGCACGGAACGGTGCCGCTTGCTACTCGCTGCTTTAAAGGGCTAAAAACTCTCCCTGTTGATTATACTTTCGCGAGCAATTTTCACGGATTGGCTGCGCACACTCGACAGGAAGTTCGCGGCACAGAACAGGAATGTTCTGTTCGTCGACAACTGTTCAGCCCATTGCGACATCAGCGGACTGAAGGCGATCCATCTGGCATTTCTGCCGAAAAACACTACGGCTGTGCTGCAGCCTATGGACCTTGGGGTTATTAAAAACCTCAAAACACTGTACAGGCGCCACCTCCTAGAGCGGATTCTTGTGTGTATGGACAGCGGAAAATCGTACGACGTCAATCTCCTCGGAGCCTGCCACATGCTGGCAACATCGTGGAATGCTGTCAAGGCGGACACAGTCGCGAACTGTTATCGAAAGTGCGGCTTCATTGAAGGCCCAGAAGCCTGCAGCACGGCAGAGCTGGATGCTCAGTGTGATGACTCCGTCGCGCTGCACCCTGCCTACGCTGCTTTATCGGAGGGTGTTGACTTCCAGAGCTTCGTAGACGTTGACAGCGGCGTGGACACATCGGGGCCGTTAAGCGATGCCGAGATTATTGAAGTGGCCTGCGGTGACCAGATGCCGCACAACTCCGGCGCGGCGAGCACAGCTGACAGCGACGACGAGTCCGACGGAGGCGACGATCCATTGCCACCCCCGAGTGCATGTGAAACGGCGTCAGCACTCGATCTGGCTGCGCGCTACTTCTCCGCCGATGATAATTCGGACGCTGCGTTGGAGCTGTTGGGCAAGTTGCAGGCGATGCTTGTCGAGTCACGGCAAAGAAAACGAAAACAAATGCGCATCACCGATTATTTTTCTCTTTGATATGCTTTGCCAATCTGCTGTTAATAAACACGTTTTTGAAGCATAGTGTCATATTTAATCATTAAGCTTGCTGCTTACGCGAATGCATTTTGAGTTAGCTCCAACCGCATAAACAAATTAACTTTATTTCCTTCGACATTCGGGCTCTATGATTTTAATTCGCGCAATCGCCCGCCGCAAATGTGTAGTAGCGCGTAGTAAGAAATAACGATCTCAGATATGCCTGTTTTAGCTTTGGCCCGTGCTGCCGGGCGTGATGGCCGCTTTTTTTAGCGCCCGCTCGTTAATTCAAACTCCGCTTAATTCGAACAATTTTCCGGTCCCCCTCGAGTTCGAATTAACGAGGTTTTACTGTAACAACTGGGGGTGCCCAAACCGAGCACTGGCAAGTATTTCTACCTCATACTCGTACTTTTATAGCACAAACTACCAGACAGCAATCGAACCTTGGTTGAAAAGGACTAAAATTTTTCAACTGTAGCAAATTAACAAGCACACTACAATTCTTTGGTGCGTGAAGAAACGGCAAAATGCATTATAATGTAATGTAGTCCTAAACATAAAATGTTTAACACTTCCTTTCAATTTTGTCAGATTAAGCTTTCATAGTACTACGCTTAAAGACAAAGCTTAACCATTCACACCAAAGCAAACCTTGAAGTACATGTAGTGTATACAAAGATATATAGGCCAAACCAGATGAAATCATGTCCAAAAAAAAAAAAATCATAGTCATCACCATCAGCCTAGTTATGCTTACTGTATAGCAAATGCCTTTCCCAGTGATCTGATATCAATCTTTCCCTGAGCCAGTTGTGGCCACCTTATCCCCACAAATTCCTTATCTCATCCACCCACCCGACTCACTGCCGGCCTCTGCTATGCTTGGCTTGTCTTGGAACCCACACTGTTGCCCTAAGAACCATTGGTTCTGTGTTCCCCGAATTATATGCCCTGGCCATGTCCATTTCCTGTTCTTGACTTCAGATAAGCCACCATTAATGCATTCTGGTTCCCTAACCCACTTGGCTCTCTGCCTGTCTCTTGACATTACCCGCATCATATTCTTTTCGGCAGTTCGCTGCAATGTCCTCAGTTTAGTTACAAGCCTTTGAAGAAGAAGATGCCCTTGCCTTATCTTGGAGTCCTTATCAGCACTGAAGACAGACTCGAGTGCTTGCAGGAACAGCGGGAGCAGGATGTTGACACCCTCCATGTCTTGCCGAAAGAGGTCACACGAATTGAGCAGAACGCTTGCAACGACCTGGCTTCGCTGCTGATAACAGAAAGGATGCAGTGAGTTAGCAGGTTCCTCCAGAACTTGTTAGGAAGAGTAACAGAGAAACATGATGCACGCAAAAAAGCACAAAATGCTGCTTGTGAAGCCGTGTGAATTGTGAAGAATGTAATTGCACACCAGACAGTGCTATTTAGGTTGCATGCCACGCACTATTAACACACGGGCACTTTTGACCGTGACGAAACTCAACGCAGATCTGGTATTGCTACGCAGCCAGTTCAGTCGTGATCTTGCCTGATGTTGCTTTGCTTCAAGTCAGTTCCTGAAGCAAGTTTGTGATCAAAATTTTTTATCCCATTCAAGGGGTGCTACCGTAAAGCTCAAGAAGCAATCCAAAGCAGACTAAGAATGAAACTTACAGAAAACTATTCTGTCGAAACTATAAAATTTAAATATACCTTCTAATCTTGCCCTAACACTCTCGACGCCACGCCCCTGCCCGGGCCGCAGTGAACATACATGGCACCCATGTGCATGGGCCAGTTGTATGGCGTATTGCATGTGCTTGCGATGGTACCTGCTGAAATTGCGTTACAGTCATGGGATATTTTAACAAGTGTTTTTGTTTAACTTCTAGTTGGCTATAAACCTGTTTGTTTGCCACCGTCTGTACAGCTACTGTGTACATGCAACGCATGTGCCATTTAGCAGGTCAACTCGTCAAGTGGAATTGAGTGGGGATGCGTAGCATTGTTACACATTGTGCGTGATCACAACGTCAAGATCAGACTCAAATGGGATCGGACGCACCCGTGCGACAGCAGCATTAAATCTGAACCTTTGACCAGAAGTTAGGCACACTAAGCCTGCTGCTTTACTTTAGAGATTGTCATTAGCATGCAAGCGTATAGACCATATCTTTGCAAATTAGTATTATGACGCGCCCAAGCACTAGATGACATGAATCAGGCACTGCTGACACGACTGCCGAGAATTTGCGCAATGCAGGTTTGATGCTAGCAGAGTTCGATCCTTACTGTGACAGCCACAATCATCACGGGGAAATGTGCTGATTACAAGCTCATAAGAGACTCAATGCAAGATCTCAATAGGCTCAAAACGACTTGCATAAAGTTAGGCTTTTGGTTTTATAGGGTTTAACACCCAAAGCAACTAAGGCTACGATGGATGCCATAATGCAAGGCTTCGGATAACTTACAACACCGGGGTTCTCTCGTGGTCCCATTTTGCCTACCAGACAACTTTACAGGGTCGTCCAGTTTTAGTACGAACATGGCGCAGCGTGGCAGCGCATCGAAGCGAAGCAGTGCAGGCGCACAGGGGTCTGGAGGCAGTGCTTCGTATCGTCCGTTACATTGCGGGAACACGGCGTGCTTGATTTGCTGCGACGGTGCGCTCCAACGCTCTAGCAGACTACACGAAGCGCCACCTCCAGGCCGCTGTGCGCATGCGCCGTTTCGATGCACAGCCGCGCCTGATGCACTCGTGCTTCGCAGAGCTCGCTGAAACTGCGCCATGTTCGTACTAAGACTGGACGACCCTGTACATCTTTCTTTTTCGGTTGCAGTAAAGATTTTTTTTTTTTCAAACGGCAGGCGCGATGTCCAGGATCGCGAGGCCAACATTCACAGGCAAATGGATACCGAAAACGATAAAACGGCGCTCTTTGGGACGGCTTCACCACCACGCTAGAAAGCTGTGAGGAGAAGCCAACTTAAGAAAAAACTTGGGGCCGCGAGGCGAAGAGTGCGGCGCCCACGGGGAAAAAAAGTAAGTAAGCCTAGATGTGAACGTAGAAAAAAAAAGAGGCGTGTCGCTAAGAAAGGAAGGCAGTAAATGTGCAGTGAGGGTTAGGCAAAGGAAGAAACGGGCGAATGTTCAGAGAGCACGGCAGCGCGAAGTAGCAGAGGAGTGGAGGCACTGCGTGGGTGGTTTTGCTACGCTTGACTGTGTCGCGCGTTTCTTAACTACTTCCTCTCAAATGACGCTGAGAATGCGGAAGACAATGCTCTGTTCACGCAAAGCTTAGGTTTTCACATGAAATCAAACTCGCGTTATATTCGTAGCCACGATGTATTCGTTGAAACGCAGCCCTTTCTCAAGGCATAAAAGGAGTCGAAAACATGATAAAATCAAGTCTGACAGCTGAAAATAAATAATCCTCACATAAAAGGACCACAAGATCAGGACAGAAGGTTTCTTTTCTAAACCAACACTATGTGTTTAGTAAGTAGCCAATTAATTACTAGACAGCATCCTCAGAGCCATGCCATCAACAAAAGCTGAAAGAGCAATGATTTTTTCTGTGAGTTACTTTGCTATAGAGGTGTTCTACTGTATCGCGCCACTGCAGATGATACTAGTGCGCTAGCCATGACTGCAGCACCCTCGAGCACTAAGCACAGCTTATAGATCATAGACACCGAGATTGCCAGCCGTGTGGTGCGCACCACGAAGAGTGAGTGCCAGCGCTCGGTGCACACAACACCCACGCTGCGAGTGAGCGTTGGTGCGACGCCGTAAATAAATCCTGCAGTAAAACCAGATTGTGTAAATGCAATACCGTGCTTATGCACACGAATTTTGTTTGCTCTGGACGATATGAATTATGGATGATACGCCATATTTTGCAACCTTGCGAGATTCATTCGTCAAAATTCTACTGTTTATACATACATAATTTCGTATTGAGAGGTACAAAAAATAACTTTATTCATAACCTGAGAGCACCTCCTTCAATTAATGGTACCGAATGCAACATCCCACTCCAGCAGATGTGCCACAAACAGCTTCAGCAGCAGCCGCACCACCTTATTTCTCAGCCCTCTTCACCACCACCAAAGTGCCATCATAATGCCACCATAGCACATGATGCTGCCATAATGTGAAATGCCACCATAGTGTGGTGCCCCGATTATGTACCATATATGTAGCGTGGTGTGGTGCCACTCATTACTTACATGAAAAGTTTTGAAACAAAACTGCAAAAATCACCTCGATGTTGCTCAGGCTGTGCTGAAGTGCGAGGTAGAAGCGGGAGAAGTAGACGGGCAGGATCTCCTCGCCGGTGCGCTTGGAGCAAAACAGTCGGCACAGTGTGCCCACAGCCTCAGCCTGACCGGCCTCAAAACTCTCGGTGCTCAGGCAGGACGGAATCTCGATGGGCTCCGGCATGCCTGGCAGCGAGGTCGAGCCACCCGTTGCCGAGGTGGTAGTGCGGGCGCTACCACTGCTACCGCCTGGTTCAAGGACCGAGCTCGAGCGCGAGTGCAAGCTGCTCTCGGTGCCTGCAAGCAAGGCAAAAAAGTGCGTCTCAAGGTTAAGTAGATATGACGTCGTAACCAGGACTCAATGACTTAAGCATTGAAAATTTCTAAAAACAGAAAACGAGAACAGATCAGGAACAATGGGACAGGATGAAAATACACAAAATTGCTTTGTTTTTAACGCAGGAATGTATTACACAGGGCTTGCATGCCAAGGGACTGATCCCTCAAAGAAATCGAAGTGCTCATTAATTTGCTGAAGCAGCGGAAGTGGTTGTGGCTTCCAACTGCACCAAAAAGTGCAATTATGCAGTCGCAATGTTCGTGCTCGTAGAATAGCAAGTCTGAATCTTGCTGTAGTAGCGTGGGCCACTTTTTTTAACTAAAAACAGAAAACACTCAAATACCAATTTACGTGCACGTATGAAGCCATTGTTATCCTCGTAATATAGATAGTTTTACTCATAAGCAAAAACAGGAAAAACATTTTTGCTCGCTGCTTTTAAGAGCAGTTGCTACACAACTGCAACAATATCCAATTTCTTTTGCACTACAAGTGACTGTTGCCAACCTGGCACACCTCTGAGACTGCTCATACTGCAGCACCATCTGCTGCATCAGAGACACTACACCAAGAAACAAAGTCACCGAATCGATAGCACTTTGGCAGAAACAGGTTCCTATCCTCGTGACTGGTCCAACGAAACTTTGCGCTGAAGCTGAGGGACACATGTACTTCGGGGATTTCTCAAGGGGTTGATCCCTCAAAGATCTATTCTCTCAAAGCAGTCCTTGAAACATCCCTCTAAAAATATTTCCCTCAAGGTATCGGAGTTAGAATATGCACACTGAGCATGTTGCACTTAACAAGTCATACAGAAGAGTTATAGATCCTCACCATCTGCTTGGATGAGAACAGTGCTTCCCTGGGTGTCCAGCTCCGACCCTGCCAGAGCCGCCTCAAACAGCCAGGCACCGTAGAGGTGGAGCACTGAGTTGCAGCGCGGACGCATGGGTGCAGGCGTCGACCTCAGCTGCTGAGACACTGCAGTGGCTGGTGGTGTCGGTGGTGGAACGAGGGGTGCGGCAGCCAGTGACATCCCGGTCGTTGCCGCGGGTGCCACGGCCGAGGATGTGCTCGAGCGGATGTTTGAGAAGACTCCGGGCTTCGACATGCCTATGAAAGCACCGCGCGGAAGAAGGAGCACTGACGCATGAGTCGCTGAGGGATGCAGCCGGCTGATGCAGAGCATCAACGCACAAGTCAACGCGGAAATCTCGGTTCACATGATCACAGAATTCAGAAGCGCCAACTCTCTGCCTTTCTTTTTTTTTTTCTAAGCAAGACTCTCTCACTCAAAGATGCTATCCAAGAAGGCCATTCTGGATACTTTAGGTATAGGAAGTCTTTCCAATCCTTAAAAGGCAGGCCGTCAATGAAACGAAGAAGATGGTGCAAAGACGACTCCCAGAAAAACAATGAACAGAAATGACACCTTCAACAGCAGAACACACCAAGGCTGTTTGGAAAAACTGCAACAGAATGTGATACTTAAGAAAAAAGACAACAATCGAAGACTTAGACTGAGTTTCGAGAAAGCACGTCACTTAAAAACTTTCAAGTTATTATGTGTAAAGTTCCTTTGTACTATCACTTACACCCGTCTTTCCACACAAACACTCTCCTTGTGGGGGCATATAGGTGTAGAAGTTAAACAACTCGACAAAACAGAAGCCAAAGAGATTACCTTTCAGGTTTGAGATAGCAGTAATGCGAGTCGCTCCTCTTCTCTGGTGAGGTGGGGTCGTGGTTGTCCCCGTCGATCCTGCCGTTGTCGTCGCAGACCCACTCGCAGTCGAGGAGAAGCTGCTGTGCAACGAGAGAGACTTCTGATGGTCTTCGTCTGCAGCCAGCGGGCTTATGCCTAGCGAAGAAAGAAAAGCATGCCACAGCAATGTCTTTTGTGACGTAAAACTATTGCACAAAACACATCAAAACCACAACATTATAGTAACTGTGCGGGGCCTTTAGTCTTTCGCAATATATTCGACAACAGCTTTTCTTGGCAATGAAGGGAAGGCTACAGGGGTGAAGCATCTGTGACTGCGTCATTTCGCCAAATAGTTAAGTTGCACGACAGTGTGCCTTGCCACATGGTGCGCCTCTCTTTCCTTAGCACATTCAGTCCATCGCTAGAGCAGCTGCTGCCATCTGTGGATGCTTTTTTTAACTAGACGTGCCTAGCAAATTTGTTGTAATTAAGAAAACGTTTTATTCGTTTGGCTTTAAACGATGAAAGCTGGTAGCTGTGTTAGACATCAAGAAAAGTGTTCTTTTGTTGGCTTTAAACGTTGAAAGCTGGCAGCTCTTTCTGGTGCCACAATCACTGGTATTTGTTTATGTATTTTTTTCCTCTTCTGCTTGGACATGCAACATGTCCGCAGTATTTCATAAATTAATAAATATTAAAAAATAATGGATACTGACAATATACTATGCTTTAAAAGAAAAATAATAACTACAAGCAGGGACTATATTCCCCTGTGTAGGAAGAGAGGGCACATTACAGCTCCGTAGCTTTCACTTCATTGCCAGCAAAAGTTGTTGCAGGGTATGGCAAGCTGCACTTCGTGAAGGCATCTTTTTGGACTGAATTCAGGCTTAACACAATCTCTATCATATCTGCCTAGAGTGCAAAACAAAACCCATAAATTAAGAGCTCTACAAGCTATAGATCAATGCCATGTTTACAAACGTAGGGCGTGCGTGCGTACCCCAGAGGCAGTTGTGGTATCATCTGCGCTGCCGTCTGCTACAGTGCACGGTTCACTTATCCTGCCGTTTGAGAGCTGCCTTCCATGTCGAGCTGTCTAGGCTACCTAGTCTGAATGACTATGTTTGTGAGAAAATATAACGCACATGGCTTCAAAGACTACACGAGGAACTTGTCTGACTCGGTGAAGCACCCAGCTGGTTAAGCGCCTAGCGTTATTGGGGGGTACATCCAGCATCACAACATACAATTATCGAGACGTTTCAAAAAGACATTGGCTTTCAAATGACATTCCGTACATTTCAGTGCTCTTCTGAGAAGTATTTGTCAGCTGCTAATGGAGAACTAACTTCATAAGTGCACTGCAAAATGGTTGGTTGGTTGGTTTTGGGGGAAAGGAAATGGTGCAGTATCTGTCTCATATATCCTTGGACACCTGAACCACGCCGTAAGGGAACGGATAAAGGAGGGAGTGAAAGAAGAAAGGGAGAAATAGGTGCCATAGTGAAGGGCTCCGGCCCTGCAAAATGAAAAAATTCTTTTAGGAATTTTCTTTGCATATGTTTCCATGCGCTGTGCTCTCGCCCAATATCCCCATCCAGGGGGTAACTCAGGGGCTAACGCCGCCTTGCACATATTGTGGCGTTTTGAAAACACAAGTGCTTTAATTGGCATTCAATACTTTCTCACTTTGTTCCATGATGGGTAAGGCTTTTGTCAATGACGGGACACTGTCATAGGTGCAGTTTGAAATCAGAAAGTTACTTTAAAAATTTTCATCCACATGCAATCCCATGGGCCGCACCACCCACGGTTACCACCCTCAGCGACAGCTGTGCCATCGCATCTGGCTTTAGTGAAAGACCAGTGTTGGCCCATAAAGAAAGCCATGAACTTTTTTGAATTACGAGCAATGAAATCAGCTGTCAACTACCATAAGCTCTGCTAGGAAGTCATCTGTGACCTATTTTGAGCAATGCGCTATGAAGTCGGCCATGAAGTCAGCTATGATCCCGCATGTATGTGCACTTGGGCAAGCAAACAATGCGCACCCAGGGTGGCGTCGACAAGTGTGGCGATGCCTGCCATGGCCCGGTGGAATATGTGGGGCAGGGCGGCCAGGCAGGGGTTCTGGAACGGGTCCACAATGGAGTCGCTGGCCTCCAACAGGCTGTAGAAGCCTGGTGTCTGGCTCACCACCTCAGGACGGCACAGGTCCACAGGATTTCCCAGCACGTGCAGGAAGCGGTACCATGCCTGCGCCAGCTGCTCAGGGTTCAGCTCGCCCGCTATGGTCAATGCCTCATCCTCTGCGAACAGCAGCCGCACGGTGCCAGAACACAGGAGAAGAAGTCTGTTAGTCCAGTACATTCAGAATTATTCCTTTAAAGTATTTTCCTGTATTCCCCAAATACGGGACACAAATAGGGGAGTAGCGCTTATCCCCTAAACAGGGATGATCAAAACTCCCCTTGGGGAATTAATTTCGGGGGAAGAGTAGCTTTTATCCCCTAAACTGAGGTAAAGTAACTCTCCTTAGGGAATGTCATATGGGGAAAGGCAGCAGCCCTTATACTTTAGAGAAAAGGGAAGCCCACACTTAGGGAACTGTCCCTATAGAAATAGGGAATTATTCCCTGAAGTACAGTACAGGCAAATCCACCCGTGAATACAGCAATACACACCCTCGGTTAACATCCCGTTGGCTGAAGTGGAACAAGGTATGTTGGGTTTAACGCCCCAAATCCCAAAGGTACACGAGGAATAAGAGATGTTGTAGTGGGGGGCTCTTTATTAATTGCAATCACGTGAAGCAATCTAACGTGCACTGACATTGCCCAGTACACGGCCATTTTTGCATTTCTCCCCGAAATGTGGTTGCCGTAGACGCAATCCACCATGACGCGTTATTGAAATGAAGGAACAATAGCCTGTGTTAAATGACAATCCTACTTCAACCTGCTCTGCAAACCTTTATGCAACCACTTGCCTTTAGCTTTCTCAGTCGAGCTGAACATCTTAGGAGGGTTTATCCCTGCAAGAGAAGGCAAGGGATTAACTGTAGCTCCTGGCTTTAAAATGCAAAGTTTCAGCTGTGCTAGGTATACAAAGTAATCCTTGGGCTGTGCCTTCCAGAAAAGCACTTGCCTTGCTTCGGTGGGCTGTATGACAACTTACTGAAGCCCATCACTGCAACAAACGATCTATTTTTAATTGTAATCCCAAAGTACCGCCTGAATAACGAGAGATTTTGTAGGGTTAGCGTTGGAATGGCTAAAGCATACAAATCCGCCCTGGAACCAAGAAAACCTAGACTGCTCTGCAGTCTCGTTCTTCAAGCGTTTCCAACAAAACACTTGCCTTGCTGGGGTGGGCTGCATACCATTTTACTAGAACCCATTGTTGCAATAAATTAATGAAGTTCATAACCAGAGTATTAATCGCATTCCTGTCCTGTAGAACAGAATACTGTAGCTGAGAAATGCCCGTAGTTCTGCTGGTGAGCTTTGGAATAGCTACCACATGCGTATCAGTCCAGGAACCAAGCTAACCTAGAATGCCTCGCAATCTTGTTCTGCAAGCATTTGCAGCAACACACTTGCCTTGCTGGGGTGAGCTTGCCAGCATTTTACTGAAGCCCATCACTGCAAGAGATGACAAGACGTTTTCACCGCAATCCTGAAGTACGGGACACAGCACCTCAGCTATGATAAATGTTCCACTGGCTGGCTTTGGAGTTGCTATGACAAGCACGTCAATCCTGGAACCACGCATTCTCAGTGAAAGACTTGCCTCGCCGGGCCGGACTGCACACCACTTCGAAGGAGCCTATCGCTGCAAGAGACAGCGAGGCTTTATTTGTAAACCCCGAAGAACAAAAAAGCAACACCTGAGCCACGACAGATGTTTTCCTGATCAGATTTAGAATTGCTACCAGACACACATCATTACGCATATCAGACCTGGATCAAAGCTAACCCAGGACTCCCACATACTTATTCTGAAAGTGCTTCCAGCAAAACACTTGCCTTGCCGGGGCGGACCGTACATCGTTTTACCAGTGCCCATCACTGCAAGAGATGGCGAGGTTTTAATCATAATCCTGAAGTAAAGAACAGAGCACCAAAGCCGCGGCAGGTGTTCTGTACGTCAGCTTTGAAGTTGCAAGTACAGGATATCAGCAATGTGACCACGATAACCTAGGCTGTTCTGCAAACAATCTTATTCAGCTAGCATTTCCAGCAAAACACTTGCCTCGCTGGGGTGAGCTGTTCGCCCTTCGACTGGAGCCCATCACTGCGATAAATGACAAGGCATTAATCGTATTCCAGATTTGAACTATTACAGATGCTCTACTGGTTAAAGGTGGAATTGCTATCATGCTTTTATAGGACGTGGAACCAAGCTAACCCTAAACTAGTTCTTAAAGCATTCCCAGCAAATAACTTGCCTTGCCGGGGTGGGCTGTATGCCACTTTGCCTGAGCCCATCGCTGCAACGAAACAAAGAGGTACTAATCGTAATCACGAAGTACAGAACCTGAGCCACAACAGATGCTGCGCTGCTTGGCTTTGGAACCAAGCAAACTTAAGACTGTTTCTGAGTCTCATTCTACGAGTGTTTCTGGCAGAATAGTTGCTTTGGTGGGATGGGCCATATACAATTTTACCAGAGCCCTACACTGCAAGAGATGATAAGGTTTTAACCACTACCCTAATGTACAAACCACAGCTCTTGAACCATGGCAGATGTTCAAATCACAGGCTTTCGAATTAATACCGCAAATTTATCACTCTGGGAACTAAGCTAACCTAACCTGTTCTGCAGTATTGTTCTGCAGCCGTTTCTACCAAAGCGCCTGCCTTGCTAGGTTTGCTGAATGGTACCTTACCGGACCCTGTTGCTGCGAGAGATACACGCTTTTAACCATGATCCCAAATTACAGACTGTTGCACCAGAGCAGTGGCAGATGCTGTATCAGTCAGATTTGGAATTGCTACTGCACAAACGGCAGTCCTGGAACCGATCCAAGCTAGGCTGTTTCAAGACCGTGCTTTGCAAGCTGCTTGCCTGGCTTGGCTAGGCTGGATGGCACATGTGTCTCACCACAATGACAATGTCAAGGGTACATTTCAACTGTGACGGGCACCACGGCAGTCATTCTGAAGCTATCATACTTTTCTGTGTATGAGTTTTTCAAATCTTTGTCTCGACAACTTAACTTCAGGAGCACAATTTTTAACAGCTTTCTGAACATATCAGCATGAAGTGCGTAAAGCAATGACATAGCTTGCACTACTTTTTCACAGGATTATATAAAAAAAAAGAGCTTTATCCAAGTATCGCAGTAAGCTCGTTCCATCAGATAATTACATCTATACGAGTCGCAATGGTGTTTTCAGCCAGCCCTCCATACAAGGCGGCCGGACGCAACAACAGATTGATTTCAATAATGTGAACCCAAAGTGGACCAAAGAAATTGTCTGAATCATGTAGTGTTCCAACTAATGCATAATGATTGGTATTAGGGTCTGACGCACTGCATTGGAGATGTGGTCGCGCATGTTAAGCCTTTTGCTTGCATGTGGCTGTTCAGCATTGAGGGCCAACGGGGGGATGTAACACTGCATAGTACACAAAAATTTTTGCATTCGCCACCTCCACCTCCGTCAAAATGTGGCCATCATGGCTGTGCTCCCATCAACCGTGGGCTTAGCAGCTGAATGCCACGGACATCGAGCAGGAACAGAAAAGACAGGGGTTAAAAGGAAGCTGGCCGATGAATGCCATGAAGGTACTAGGCCAGTGTGCATAGCACACATCGAGCAGTGAGAACACAGGCAATGGCAAGTGGTGTTTGCTGACAGTTGATGGTCATGGGCACTAAATGGAAAGCCTTGCAAGCATAAAACACAAGCAGCAGCACGATGAACATGTGCCCAAGGCAGTCACGTGACCAGCTGTCGTGTCTACTGTTTTGTGGCCAATCGCTGCGGCTAGAGCCTACGAAAAAATGAAATTGTTTCATCAATATCCGACAGCAACACCTCTGCTAAGACAAATACTGTATGAATACTGGATGGCTTTCATTAACCATTCCACATGTTCCAAGACCATGCTCATCTCAGCTCTCTCACGACCCTCTCCCAAACAACCTATTGCCCTTGCGAGTTGGGCTTAACGATAGCTTACCAGGGCCTCCTGCTGCAAAAGAGGCAAAGGTTCTAATCATTATTGGACATCTCAGGAAACATTTCAGTTATGAAGGGCACTGCTTCCAATGCGATTGGAAAAAATTTCGCACTCGCAATTTTAAGACTGAGATGATAATCTATTATTGAGTAGTTCTGCAACCTTTCCATGTGGTCAACTGGGTCAGTTACCGTTCTTTCTGTGAGTGGATTTGGAAGGTGGACCTTACCAGATTTCATCACTGCAAGAGGAGGTAAGGCAATGAGACGCTGTTGCTATGAAAACTCCTTCATCTCATGCAGTTCTTTCACACACCAGCGTTCTTCTGTCACATAGAGCTCTCTCACTTACTTCCGCAGCTACTTGCCTTTCTCCATCAGAGCTGCACCATAGAGCCCTTTACCAGACTTAAACGCTGCAAGATAAAGCAGGGTGTGACTGTTATGCTGAGATTATAAGCCCAACATACAGACCATGACGCACGCTGTAATAGGTGGCGTTCAACCACTACTGCGTTAACTGCAAATATTAACTACAACTTTTACGACTTGCCTTTCTCTTTCTGAGCTCGGCGAGGCAGTACCTTATCAAGGTCTGTTACTTCCTCTTCTGCAAGAAAATCCACGAAATTGTAATTTCGGTGCCGAAAAATGCAACACTTGAGCCAAGTCGCAGCCCAATTTGCTGGACGGCTTCAGACGAACCTTTTGATAAGAAACAATCCTGGTGTCCCAATAACCTAACTTAATCGACTAACTTTTCTGTGAACACTTGCCTTCATCATTCACTCGGGACTTCACCCTGCGAGACTGTATCGCTGTAACGGAAGGCAGAAGTTAACAACAACGTCCCAGACTTAATATAAAACAGAACAACACATGAAGCAATCCTGGTACCAAGCCAATCAAACCATTCTGCAAACCTCTCACATGACCATTTGCCTTACTTACGTAGGATGGATGGGATCTTACCAGATTTTAGCACTGCAAGAAGAGACAGGAAGAGAGTATGAATACTTGGAAGAAAAAAAAGAAAACATCCTAAAGCTGACATCTAGGCTGCATGAGATGCTTCCTGGACCCTCTCAAATTTATTTGCATAGGAGTCGCTACTCGTTACCTCTTCTTTACCTTTCTGTTGCATTTCATCATCATGAACAGTAGCCACCAAGACCAAGGGTTGGATAAATGCGAATCAAATACATGTAGCTCAAACTAAGCCTCAAAGACACTGTCTGGCAATTTTAAGTGATGAAAAGCACATCACACAAAAGCTAGGCTATAATCAAATGAAGAAAGCCGATAAAAGCTGAACGTGAATGAATGTAAGGAGCACGCTTCTTCGATACACCGTCAATGAAGGTGTTACGCACTTTGGGAAACCCAGCGCGATGAGCAGACTTTGTGCAACTGTACCATGCCTAAATGTACCATGTGACTGCAGTTTAGTTTCTCCCAGCAGCAGACTTCTACCAAGCACGACAATGATGACAGGACTGCTGCATCCACTAGATCAGTAATAAATTATTCATAGCAAGAACACACCATGTCAAAAGTTAGACAAGGCAAAACCGACAGTGCCTCTTTGTGCTGCTGTTCCTATGGCTGTCGTGTTTTCATCAGCCTTTCGGCCTTGCATGACTCAGATGTAAATATAACTTCGCAGAAATGACAGACCAATTTGCAAAAGAATTCTGTTGACGTGTGCACCTTTCACAGTCAGCACTGGCATGAGGAGTGACGCTTTTCGTCCTACATGACGAGGCCAGAGCCAGCCAATGCCAATGCCAATGCTAAGACAGTTTGCAGTTCTTTGCGATGTGACAGAATGTGAAATATACATGAACATAAAGAATGTGTGCCACAAAGTAGGGCTCTTTTTTTCCACATGAACAACTAAGATGCCGGAAAAAAAAAAGTAAGGGTCCCTACTCAAACCCCTCAAAAGGCCGCCACGGTGCCTTAGTAGTTATGGTGGTAAGCTGCTGACCTGATAGACGCGGGTTCGATACTAGCTCCGGCGGTCGTCCTTCAATGGAGGTGAAATGCTAGAGACCTGTGTACTGCGTGATGTCAGTGCACGTTAAAGAACATCGGGTGGTCGAAATTATCCGGAGCCCTCCACTATAGCATTCCTCATAGCCTGAGTTGTTTTGGGACATTCAACCTGACAAAAACTAAAACCAAACCACTAGCTATAGCGTGCTTCATATGAAGGACAACTGGAAACATGATGACGATTTTTTTTTTTTGATGATGCAATGGCGGCTTGGCCAGACAGTGCCATGGTAATGCATTTTTGATCTATACAAGATGGGGCCAAACAGCTTTTCTTTTTTTTAAGTGTTTCACTCTAGATAAGCTGAGCACCAGGCCAAGGGAATGCTTGCAAGAGCTGGAAAACCAGCTGGAAGCAGGCAGTCCTGGGGATCACACCCCGCATTCCCCCACGTACGAGTTGGATGTTCAAATCACCATGCCAACACTATAGTGTACACAGCGAGAAATATGAACGCAGCAATGTGCTTCTTCATCTTCTTTTCTCGCCATCCTGTGTCCTTGGGAAGCAGCCAACCAAAAGTGTGCACGTGCCAACTCACCCAGTTTGAGCTCCGGGTAGTGGTGTCCGTACATGAGGCGCAGCATTGCCGCCGTGAGGATGAGGTTGATGCGGTTCCACTGCTCAACAAGTGCCCCGCGGTGCCGCCAGGTGCAGCAGAGCTCGCGGAAGGTCTTCCACAAGTTCGGCGATGGGAAGCAGCGGCTACATGCCAGCAGCCACACCTCGAACAGTGCTGTCAGGATGCGCTCGCACATGTGGCTGCCCATGTCGTCTGCATGAGTCAGAGAATGCACGACCAGTCAGTTGACAAAAAAAGAAGACAGTTTAGCATGGCTAAGCACGAAAAATCGAGCAGTAGCACTAGTTGCGGTGGACAATTAAAGTTCTCACATGGTAAAGGCATTTGACCTAGAGGCTTTCTACCTAACAGAATTTACCGTGAAGGCCTTCACCCTTAAGGCATTTACCATGAAGGCCTTCTCCCTAAAGGTCTTTGGGTAAAGACATGGTGTACACTTGGCAGGTTGCTGACAACCCGGTGGGCAGGTGGGCTGCCTGCCACAAAGCAGGCTTCAGGGACTACGTACAGGTGCCCGAAATCGGACAACGAACCTAGTAGTGCTATTGCACTAAGAAAAATTTATTTATCCTACATCACGTAAACCACGGCACAAAAGAACGTAGACAAGAGGGAACACACAAGACAGGACAGGCACTAAACTACCAAGTTGGCAGTTGGTGAGAAGGTAGTTCAGCACCTTGCCTACATTCTTTTGCGCTGTGGTTTACGTGATATAGCTATTCACCAACTAGCCTCCACAAAAGTCCTGATTCAACGAATTGGTTCATCCTCTTGTAACTCTGCACACTTTACCAGCCTTCCAGCATATCACCTTACCCATCCTGTTTCATATCCTTTGTGAAATTACTCAAGCACATCTCTTCCTAAGCCACTTCTGAGCTGACCCCATTGCCTAGACTGCCCATCCCTCTATTATCCAATATGATGACCAAGTTGAGCGTGTGACGGAATCCCATCTGGCCGGGAGTGTACATTTGAAAAATAAGAGACGCCGACCAGTGAAGAAAGGTTCGTTAATGATGTTTCAGCTTCCACATGGAAGCCTTGTTCACATGATTGTGAACAAGGCTTCCGTGTGGAAGCCGAAATGTCAATAACGAATCATGTGAACAAGGCTTCCGTGTGGAAGCCGAAACGTCAATAATGAACCTTTCTTCACTGGTCAGTGTCTCTTATTTTTCAATATGATGACCAGTATATCCCTACATGTTCCTACAGGACGCCCAGTATTTCCCTACATTTTCCTATATAATGCCCAATATATCCCTATATAATCCTACCTGTACCCATATGATCTCCAAACTACCTTTACCTCCATCTGTCTCTGGTGTACCTGGCTGGGGTCTTCTTCACCAGAGGGCCAAGTGAAGGGCCTTAAAGGGACACTGAGGAGAAATTGAAGTTGGCTTGTATCGATAGAATAGCAGCTCCTGATCACAAAAACGCCACTCTTACTGAAAACAAAGCTCTTGTAAAGTAGAAAAGAGCAAGAACCAAAATACATGTGTCGCCGCCACAGGCCAATCTCGCAAGTACAAGCGTGATGACTTCCTAGGACAAGAGGCGTCACCTTGAAGGAATTTTCCTTACTTCATGGAAGCCACGAATCTCTGAGGCTGGCAAATGAAGGTTGCGCACCGCACCGCTAGCTGTCAGAAATCACGGAGTCTGCATTTACGTCACGTATGACGTCACTCCGTTCTGAGACGTCATAAGAGTTGCCGTGGCGTCATAAGAGTTCCCTGAGTTTGAATCAGAGCGGCGGGAAAAACTTTTTCATATTCGAATCCAAATTTCATTGAAATAAATGCATCTTTCACGCCCGGACAAGCGGCAACAAAGCCATGAAATGCCGAACTATCAGATTTTGCTAACAAAAAAAATTTGATAGAGTTCTCCACAGTGTCCCTTTAAAACAATGGGTCACCAATCTCCTGGACTTAATAAAGGTCCTTATTACTGCTACATTATCATATGCACTCACACCTGCATATTTTATTTCCCATCACTTCAAAGAAATATGCCACACTTGCATCCTGAACGATAGCCCCACCTATTAAGTTTTCCAAGACAAAAAACAGTAAAGTGCTGTTATGTTTCCAAGAGGGCCGTTTTGTCTACACAAGTGTTGTACTGAAGGTGGTAAAGTGTAAACTTCTTAAGCTCTAAAATGAGATTATTTGTACCCCCATTCAAATGTGCATGTTGTTGCATTTGTAATAAACTGCAATATGAAATGGAATGCTCCGTTTGCATGCCAGAACGAATTTAGTTGTTGTTTCTGCACTTATTTTGAAAATGTTTTGAAGGAGTTATGTATATTCCCATAGGAAAAAGCATGCTTGTCGCTCATACCTATAGAGCAGTCAGTGTTTCACAAACATTCATAACCTGCTCCCTTTCATACAGCTGGTGCCTGCACACCGAGATCTCACAAAATTCAGACCTGGAATGGCACCAAAAATTTGTTCCTGTTACATATGGTCGTGAAATTAAGGGGAGCATTTTTAATAAGCTTGATGCTGATGGGACTAGATGGGCATAGCACCGTATGGTATTCCACAAAAGGAACTTCGTGCAAGGTAGTGCAGCACCAAGCGGTATAATGCAACAAGAATTCGATAGATAAGACAGGTGATTAGTAGCAACTGCTTCATATAGGGGGAGCAACAGTAGTCACCCCACCTATGGCTATGTTGAACTTTTACCAAAAATATTTTTAACAAAAACATGCATTTCTCACTTTACATACCGGATGCAGTTTGCCATCAAACGGATATATCGAACTGGTGAGCACCAAGCTGTGCCCACTCGGATGGCAGCAACAGGCTTTGCCTCACTACACAGGTGAGTGGTGGTGGTGCGGCGAGCGTCCGCGCCACTGTTCATGTTTTACTTCATATTAAAGCCACTTTATCTTGCAGTTGTCAATCACACCACAGAAGATATAGCAACGCCAACAGCTGGTAGCCGGGCGGTCGGCACATGCTTGCACCTCTCACACCCGTAGATAGTGGCCTGGAACCAGCAACATGGTCGGCTGTTGCAGCTTCCCAGCAGCCATCCTCTACTCATGCCGACTATCACAAAGTGGAGGTGGTGAAAATGGCGATATCTTTGGTCCTGGTGTCATTTTTTTTACGCGATAACGCTGTAATGCAAGGCAGCCCCTCCAACTGGCGTTTTACCTGCCACCACTGTGTGCTGCGGTGCTGTACAGAAAAGCCAACCTAATTATTGTTAGCCATTCTGTTTTTTGTGTCTCCCGCTATCTCTGTAAGCAGCTTTGAAAAAGTGCTAAAACTACGGAAAATGTCTCTTCCAGTTTCCCTCCTTTTGCTGACTAAATTTCACCTCTCCAGCATGAGGTTTTGGTAAAAATTCGCATTACAAATTTCGGCTATATCGAGCTATTTTACAATTTTTTACCTATGCGCTATAACGAGGTTTCACTCAGTAATTCATAAATGTATATTCTTCACGTCCACTGTATCAATTTTTTTTCTTCCCCTAGTTAACTACTCTTTCATTCCTGTCAATCAATCCTATAATTTCCTCTTGCCTGTATCAGGTACCATAGCACCAACCAGTGTTATGTAGGGGTGCCCCGTAGGCGCAGCGTATAAAAAAACTGCCCACATGCTACCAGTTCCATGAGATATGGCACTCAAAGGATTTTTTTTAATAGCTCTCAGAACACAGACTGTTTCATTTCAACTGCACTATTCACCTCAGGCTCACAACGGCTTCATTAACTCCCATCTCTCGAGTTCCACTCAATACTGCCTTCAGGAATTCACAGAAAAAAATAAAAAATGAGACCAGTGAAACACTAGTGCAAAACCTTTTCTGGATGGTGGTGCCAAGAGGACATCGTTGACAGCCAGCAGGAAGCGCAGAATCTCGTCCCACGTCTCTTTTTCAATCTTCGTAGACTCCTGAGCCACTGTCTGCAACCGTCGGAGAACTTGATGGCAGAGCACAGCTTGCCGACTGATCATGTCGGTGTCTGAAAAAAAAAGGGGGCAGCACAGTGAGGTTTAAAATTTTTCAGAGAAGCCCACTTGTTTTAAGCTTCCTGCAGCCTCAAGAAAGCGATGCTGTCGTGTGAAACAGAGTCAAGGAAAATTCGACAGCTCCAGGATATTTTGCCATCTCCAACAGTGCAAACTCAGCAGATAGTACACGCGTACTCCACCCACTGCTACGGTTGCACATGACGGCTTATGTCACCTATGCTCTAAGTTCTCTTCATTCCGCCCCAACATGTCTACATTCTTTCTACAACTCAGACTTGATTCATTCAGCAAGTTTTCGCTATCTCTCCCAGATTTGCTACTTCCACTTGTTCCCTGCTTAACAAAGCTTTGTGGTGCAATGTGGAGTAATAGTGATACAACCTGATGTAATATGACATCAAACGTGGGGTTTAACGTTCCAAAGCTGCATATGGGCCATGAGGTGATGTAGCGGATAGCTCCAAATTAATCATGACCCCGTGGGGCTCTTAAATGTTCACTGACATCCCACAGCACATGAGCGTTTTCACATTTCACTTCTGGCTGCAATGACCAAACTTCCACCCAGCGGCCCTGCAATCAAAAGCTGAACGTCGCAGCTGGTGATACACTTTAGCAGGAAAGTTATGAAAGGTTTGTTTTAAGATAAAGCCATACGTCTGATGATCTCAAATAAGACATAAAAAAGCTTGACAAAGGTGATATTTTTGAAAACTGTGTCTAACTGGCTCGATTTTGATGTAGTGCATCAAATTTTAAACCTCACAGTTCTTGGACCAAAAATATTTGACCAAAAACCTACAAAATACAGCTATTTTTCCCACAGTAGGGAAAGGGTTAAGCGTTTGACTTAGTGCTTTGGTCTACTGATGCTTATTATGCTCTGTTGCCACTGCCTAGCTGCTGTTCTCTGCATCAGGTTGCCTGCTGGCAGCTTCATTTCTGGTGCCTTCCACCCCTTGCGTGCATGATGAAAACAAAGATGTGATATGAACTTACGGCTGTCCTCCCGAGGCTCAAAGAGGTTGTACAAGTGGCGCAGCATTCGCCGGAAGTACTGGTTGGCATCGTCCTGGACCGGTTTGGGAACGCAGGGCTTGGGCTGGGTCAGTGCCTGCATCCACTCGCAGTAGACATGGACGCAGTCCCGGATGGCCTCGTGCTCGGCCAGTGGCAGCCGCAGACCAAAGCAGATCACCTGGTAGAAGGACGGCAGTCAACACACAGCCTGACTGAATGATTCAACATTGGAGACATGAAACCTGTATGCAAGTTTCAGGCTGTTCAAGGTCACTACATCCTTGAATCATCAAGAGCCACTAACCAGTACTGTCAGACCATCATAACTAAATTATCATCAGACCCCCCGGCAACTCCATTTCCATCTCTTTTTATTTCCACTATTTAATGCCAATCTCTAATTTTACTATTTTACTATTTATATGTAAATTTATGCACCTCGTCATGTTATACACCATTATAATCATATATCAAAATTTTATGAATATCTGAGGATCTTTTTTGTGGAACACAAAAGCTCCACAACCAAGGATTTTCTAAATGTCCAGCTTGGGCATCCCTGGTTGGACAGCCACATTTCAGACCACATTCTCAGCTGCAGTGAATAAAAAAATGCGAGTTTCGTTTTTGTTATTAACAAACACACTTATCTTCAAAGTTGGAAAACAGGTTAAATGCAGCTCACAGGTTTCTCAATGTTCTACAGCATTGGTTGCCAGCTACTTGATACGGTTGTACATGTTATTGCATGATAGTGTCACCAGTGAGAACATCAGTCCATTATGATTACCGGCTCATAGCTTACAAGTATGAAAGTATTTCTTGCCTACAGTCAACAACAGAAAATGATGCAGGCAGTAGAATCTATGCTCCCCGTTGACTGCCGCAGCTTGTCACTGAGCACTCAGCTTGATGCCAAAGCTCATGTCATTTTTCCAAGACCTGCTCAAACATTTCCTTCTCAGTATATTTCACATGCAAAGACAGAAATGTGCAGAATTCATAGAATACAAGATTTTTAATGAGATTTCAATTATGTTACTTAACCTAAAAGATTTAGTACATATTTTTACTGTTTTATTGGTGAGAAAAGTGATTTTCATTTCCTTGTCCCTTTAATGTTTTTTCTCCCCTTTGATCCTACTTTTTTGTAGCCTGTTTGTGTCAACTTCTTTCAGCTGATCAATGACAGTATTGATCAGTACTGCATTGCATTTCACTGTATTGCTATGTACTACATTATAACGTATTGAATTACAATTGAATTAATTTTTTTACACTCTACTGACATTATATTATGTCCCTTCTTCAATTATCTTATTCTCCATTCACCTCCCGTCCATGTTTTCTTCTTTGTAATGATGCGTAAGGCATTAGTATACACGTATTACCATGTGGTGTTCACCTATGACTACTAATTAACTTATAAATAACTTATAGCCGAATTTCTTTCTCGTGCTGTTTCAATTTCAGTTTCAACAGCTGAACGGTGGCTGTGGCGTCAAAGTTGCATATGGGTCTTCATGCGAAGCATGAAATAACTGGGATAAAATTGCTGTTCCATTGTTTTAAATCACTGCAATGTTAAAGCCAGCCTGTCTCAATAGCTGGAATGACAACAAACGAAGAAGCAGCCATTATATTGCAGTTTTCGCATGCGTTACATGACCTAAATGCAACTTTGACGTCACAGGGCTGTTGAAACCGATTCCAAAAGAGCATGAGAGAAAAATCTGATTATTAATTATTTAGTAGTCGCAGGCGACTACCACGCGGTGATCCACGTATAGTCTAGTAACGTTTTAAGCATCATCTCAAAGAAGAAAATATGCCACAAAATTAAGTGCCTATACTCCTTTAAGGGTACAATATATGATGATGGTGGCTGCATATTTTCTAATAAGAGTTCATGTATTTTAGAAAGAATTAGAGATTTCTTCTGGTGACAATTTAAAAAGAATGAACAAAGTGAACTGCTTGAAACGAGCCAACTAGTCTGAAACAAGAATCAGTACAACATTTAAAGTGAGTATCGCGCAAATTGCCGCTCACCTCCATGCACCAGTTGACCTCGATGTCCGAAACCAAGGTGCTCGGCTCACACTTAGCGATGCCGATGCCCAGGTTGCTGGCCAGAGAGTGAAGAACAGCGGCAACGACATTGCGCCCTGCCGCACAGGGGAACTTCTGCAGCACGCTGGTACTACGCTCCTTGGCATCTTCAGTCACGGGGAGAACAAGCCACTCCGAGTACATCCTTTTGGAGGAAAGAGCACGCAATTAGGATTAGCAGGGATGTGCGTTATGCACATGACTTCTATGGATGAGGCAAATCTCTTGTAGAAGCTGTTGGTGGCATTCATTATCATCATCACCGTCCAAATAATTGTCATTGTCATCAACCAAGCTGAGTCCTCAGGAAACCAAAGGCCTGTCACACCGATAGCCAATCAGACCTACTCTTCGCCACCTGTTGCCATCATATCCCAGGAAATCTTATACATAATTACATAATCTCCCTGCTCAATGTTCCACATTGGGCTATGTGCTTTGAGAACACAAGTACTTTCACAGCACATATATATATTAAAGAAACTAATAATACCCCCCATTTGCTCTGCTTTCAGATGTTTATTTATGATCACAATGTGTGCTTTGACAAAGTTCAGTTGAAACGGATATTTTCCAACATACTGAAGCCTTCACATCAGAAAGGTTTGGATCAGTTTTGCCTAGAAATAAGCTACATACAAGAGGAAAGAGGCCAGCAATTGGGCTTTGCACAGTGTGCCTGATGATGTAAGGCCAGCCTTAACTCTAGTGATTAGTCAACAATGCCAGTTCGCTTCACATCAACTGATCTGCTCAGCTGTCAAGCAGGACCATGATGCGACACTTGATATGGCACACCGCAAAACACAAATAACAAAAGGTTTATTCGCCACTACATTTTCGGTTTCACATGCTGTTGGGGAGCTGTCCTTCTGCAGCGCATAAAACTGCAATTCAGCAGTTGGTATGCGCCAGCAGTACACAGACAACTTCCAAATTAAACTTAACCAGGACGTTGCGAAGCTTTAACGAAGCACTTGTTGCGTTAAAAGCTGAAAAACATTGAAAAAGTGTAAGCCGCTGCCTAATTTTGAGATCGTGTTGCCAAACGAAACCTTCTCAGCCTAATGTGTATATTTAGCTTAAAACTTTGCAACATCTCCACGGAATTGGCGAATTTTTACGGATCGGACAGAATTGCGGCTTAGACGCCACGGGGTTAACGTACGCACCCCAACATATTTAACAGCGAGTGGCTGAACAAACACGACCACATGTTTCTATCGATGCCGACAACTGCACAAAGCCTAAGCTAGGATCTCGCTGCCGTGGAAGCTTGCAAACTGCCATGACCAAAGGATTTATCGCTAGATCGAACTGAGAAGGATAAGCAAAAAAAAAAGCGAAGACAAGACCAAGACGATGTTCGTGTTGGCACGCCTGCCATGCCTTCGTGGCAGGCCAACAGAAAGTTTGCAGAAACCTTACCTGTCGCGTTGACGGACCATCTTGGAGCTCGCACGGGCCGCCTAACGCATCAAAGTTACCACAGGAAATGATCTTGCAAGCGTCAGACAACACAAACACAAGGCAGGACACGGCTATTCGCCGTGCCCGCAGTGTGAAAGCGACACACCTCCCCGCGCCTGTCGAGAGGACACCGAACTCGCGGTTCAGCACTTCTCAACCTAACACCGTCAGGTCCCCGCCATACTCGCGCTTAAATAATACGCTAGTTTCTGTAGTAATGTTGCCTTTGAAATCTCGCGAAAAGTCCCCCATACCACCGTATTTTCTCTTTTTACTGCGATCAGCTGGGGTAGGCTGCGAGCCGGCCGTGCTTGCCTACTTGCTCCCAAGCTTGGATTGGCCGGTGGCCGACGAAGAGGGGCTACTCGGCTCCGAAACCGAAACTAGACACGCTTCGTGATGTCACACACATCGCTCATGTTGATAATCACGCCCAACAATTCTGGACAAAAGCATTTTTGAGAGCGAAATCGTTTATAAACCAATTTTTTTCCCATGACGTAAGATTCCTTCGAAATCATCAAAAGCGGTCCCCAATGGTTTCCGATCACAGGCTTAACTGTTCGATGTGATCGATGGAAACACTGCGGTTTAAAGCAACACACACAACAGTGATTGTGTGATGGATACAAAATCAGTTTATTGAGAATGCTCAGCGACATTAGGGAAGTAACGTAGTTGGGGAAGGAATTATATCAACCTGAGGATATGTGTTTCGAAGTTGCGGAGACAAAGTAGCCGTGGTTGGTAGAGGACAGGGTTAACTGGAGAGATGAGAGAGATTGGAGATGTGGATATCCTTCAAGATAAAAGTGTACAACAGCTGGATCTTACCGGTACTCACCTACGGGACAGAAACGTGGAGGCTAACGAAAAGGGTTCAGCTTAAGTTCAGGACAACGCAGCAAGCCATAGAAAGAAAAAGCGGGCAGAGTGGGTGAGGAAACAAACGCGGGTTAATGACATTCTAGTAGAAATCAAGAGGAAGAAACGGGCTTGGGCAGGGCATGTAATGCGCAGGCAAGATAACCGCTGGTCTTTAATGGTAACGGAGTGGATTCCAAGAGAGGCAAGCGTAGCAGGCTGATGATGATGATATGTGAGGATGGCGATGATAATGTCGCACGTACAACCTAGAACCAAGGTCCTTGAGCACTGTACGCGTACTTTGCTTCAAACTACAGGATGGGCATGAGCTTCAAGAAGAGGGCTTAGTGGGACTGACTGGTACATGTTGGTAGAAATCGGCTGAAGGGCACTAACAGACAGGACGTAAGAGAAGAAAACAGACACAGCGCTTGTGTCTTGTGTTCTTCTCAGGTCGTGTCTGTCAGCGCTGTTTAATCTTTTTCCATCAGCGCATACTTCCCCCTGCATTTCCAGTAACAGGCCCAGCCAGTCCTGGTATAAATGGTGATTCTGAAACTTTACCTGCACCGATCATTTCTTTTTCGGTAGCCGGGCGATATTGTCCTGGCAATCATTTGCAAAGGCGGCGCTCAGGACCGCTATAGGAAGAGAGGAAGGAAGGAAGGAAGGAAGGAAGGAAGGAAGGAAGGAAGGAAGGAAGGAAGGAAGGAAGGAAGGAAGGAAGGAAGGAAGGAAGGAAGGAAGGAAGGAAGGAAGGCCTCAGACGTTGCTGGCATATACCCACTACGGGGGAGTGGCCAAGACACAGGCGGTTAATTACTGGATACAGGAAAGTTTTGACGGGAAAAGGAGTGGTAATAGTATGTAGTCTGAGAGATTGGAAAAGGGAAGGAAAGGGGTCCAGTTAACTTGGAGATCAAAGACGGGACAATTGCTTAATGTGCATAATAGTACACAATGCCTGTAATGTTACAATGTCGTACTGATTGAGGGCGGGAAAAAGAAATTAGAATGGGAGTCGCTGCGTTTCTTGAAGAAAATTTTGCACAGCAGAGCGCACACTCCTGTCGCTTCGTCCAAGCAAAGAAGCGCCAATGGAAAGAACAACCGCGGAAGACACAGGCAAGCCCAGTTGATGAAATGGAATCTGCAAAATACTCTTCCTCAAATGAGAAAAGCGGCGGCAGAACAGCAGGAAGTGATCTATTGTCTCAGGTTCGGCACAAAAAGGGCACAGTGGGGAAGCTGCCAGGCCAGATCTGTGAAGGTAGAAATTTAGAAGGGGAACCCGGCAACGCAAGCGCGTGAAAGAGACCTCTAGTCTGCGTGAGCGCCAGTCTTTGCTACTCCAAGGATGCAGAAGATGCTGATATTCGGGAGATGATGTAAGAGCCGAGGCAGCAAATTCCTTAAATATTGTGTAGCTGCGAAACCTCACCGCAGCTGTATATGCACATGATGGCAGGACAGCAATAATTGGGCCGCTGAGAGAGGCTCTTGCTAAGGAATCTGCAACCTCATTTAAGTGAAAGCCCATGTGACCGGGTACCCAAAGCAACCTTACCGAATTTAGATGGAGCGGAATCAGGAACTTAAAGAGGCGTAACGGCCGAGAGTCAGTGGGTGAGGATAAGGAAGAGCAAATGGACAGAGAGTCTGTCATAACCACGACCTGGGAAACTGTAGATTCTAATTTTCGTAAGGCTAAGATTACTGCTAATAATTCAGCCAGAAAAATTGGAGTGAAGTCAGGAAGACGGAGAGAAAAAGACCAATCCAGTGAAGGCGAAAAAATTCCCACACCTGCCTTTTCGCGATCCTGCGAGGCATCAGTAGCAATAAGAACATGAGAGGGAAAGGACCTTAGGTGGTCCTGCAATAGACCCTGAAGAAGTGGGAAGGGCTGCAGCTTTGCATTCGATGGGAAAATATCATCGAATTCAATCTGGACAGATGAGGAGTTGTTAAATATTTGGCGGACATCTGTGAAATGAATATTTATGCGATCAAGGAGGGACTGCACGTAACATATCTGCGGGGTATGAAATCGAGACCAGGCAGCACTAAAAAAGGTGGAAGGTTGACTAAGAAATATTATACTGGAAGCGTGAAGAGGTGAGTCGCACAATTTTAAAAATGTTTGAACTGTTAAAAGGCGAAACCTAGCTGATAACGAAGGCATTCGCGCCTCAAGGTGCAGAACAGCATTGGCGACATATTTTGGAAGCCCCAGACAAAGGCGCAACGCCTCACGCTCCAAAAGCACAAGAGGGCGAAGTTTATAGGCAGGAGCTCCTGAGAATAAAACACACCCGAACTCCAAAATTGGGCGGACGTACATTTTATAAATCATCAGAAGCGTATGCCTTCTCATGCCTGACCTAGCACTACAAAGCCTGCGCAGGATGCCAATGGCCCGAACTCCTTTTGCAGAAACTTGCTCAATGTGGGGCCGCCAGGAGAGAGTAGAGTCGTATATTACACCGAGATACTTACTTCACCGTCTGAGCTTGAGGTATTATGTTATTTCTATAGACCAGGCAGATATTTACTGGAACAGAAACTGGAAATACTAACAATGCGCATTTCTTCACATTAAGGGACAGATGAATTCTTCCTAGCCAGTTGTAAAGAACATTGAGGTAATTTTGTAGGGTTTGATAAAGAGTGTGAATGTCACTTGCTGATGCAAAAAATGCAATATCGTCGGCGTACACATAAGTTTTCACATTTTGAATGCATGGAATTGAGCTTAGAAAAATGTTAAAAAGAACAGGTGAGAGAACTGATCCTTGCGGAACAACTCTTGTCTGTGGAAATCTCCTTGAGGAAACACCATTTTGGCAGCAGTAAAATTCTCTATTTTCCAAAAAAAAACATATCCAGGCTACAAAATAGCTTGGGAAGTTGAGTTCCTGTAATCTTAGTAATAGAGTCGAGTGCTCCACGCTGTCGTATGCTTTACTGACATCCAAGGTGACAAGCGCAGCAAACTTTTTTCTATTGCGAGCTAATTTAATACGATTCTCAAGGTCAGTATGAGCACACCAAATTGAACAACCCGGCCTGAAACCAATTTGGCATGGATTCAATACAGCATTTTCTGAAATGAATGACATGACACGGCTGAGAAGGACTCTTTCCACCAATTTCACAAGGTTCGATGTTAACGAAATAGGGCGTATATTGTCTAAAGTTAAGCCCTCCCCTTGCTTTTTAAGCAATGGAACTATTTCAGCAAGACGCCACTCATGCGGTATCCAAGGACCTTTAATAGAATGGTTAATTAGAGCCAACAGGTCTGCAGGAGATTCATTGAACAATATTTTGATCATAGATGAAGTGACCCTATCGGGGCCAGGAGCCGCTGGGGATAAGCGCAGAACAATTTGCGACAGCTCAGGCATAGAGACCTCAGTGAAATCACTTGAGGTGCATGTGAATATAGTAGGAGAAGGTAAAGCAGATGTAAAGTGAAGCTCCAGGCCACACGCAATATCCTCTAAGGCCTTTGCGATGTCAGCAGGGGACTGAACAAAGGATTCAATGTTGGCAGCCGGAGGAATCACCTTGTTGCGCCTCAGGAAATTAAATAAAGCTCGTTTATTTCCTGATTGGGAAAGGAAATCATAATGATTTGTATTATACTCCTCCTTTGCACGGGCGACAGTGCGCTTAAATGTTGCTGCAACATACTTATAATCCAGCCAATTTTTTGGGGCATTGATTGATGAGAAGTTTCTTCCAAGCTGCTTTTCGTCGTCTATATTCACGCGTGCACTCAGCATTCCACCAATTGTTCGCGATTGCACCCTTTGTGCTCTTAAGCAAAAATTCAGACTTTTGCCTTGCATGGTCCAGTACCGAGCATAGATGTGCAGCCTTGCTTTCGGCACTTCTCTGAGCGCGAGTGTCTGAAGTGATTTGGAGGGCTGATTTTACCGTGTCTTTAAAGCAATTGTAATTTATTAACGTGCGCTGATGTCGCTCAGGAAGAGTTAATTTACACGCAAACTTGAAACTAATCGGTAGATGATCACTGTTTGTTGCACAGTCAACAGGCGCCCAAGACATAACAGAGACTCCTGGGGAGGAAAGAGTTAAATCCAAGGCAGAGCGGCATTGACTGCGGACAAACGTAGGCAATCCCGGAATTGTTGCAGATCAAGTTATTGCCAGAAGCCCAATCAAATAGTCTAGAACCAAAGCTGTCTGTTTTACACCCCCAAGTCACATGGTGCGAATTGAAGTCGCCAAGTAAAAGAACCTGAGATCGGCTACTAGACATGAGTGAGTCAAGGGGCCGAGTGTCACGCACACCAGAAGGGAAATATGCATTAGCTACCGTAAAGGGCTGTTGACCTGGGACACTAAGGTCAACCGCAAGGATTTCACATTCATTGTCCGCATATTGAAAAGAAATGCATGCCCTGTGGCAAAACTTTTTAGATATGAGCAATAACAACCCTCCCCCTCGTGATGACCGGTCAAGCCGGAACGGATGGTAATCCTTGAGATGATAATTAAAATTTGGAGTTAGCCATGTTTCCTGTAAAGCAACTAAATCCGGTAGAAGCTGATTGCATAGGCAATTTAAATCTGTTGAAGCTGAGAATATAGATCGACAATTCCACTGGAGTACACTTAAGAACCCTATCTTGGCGGAAGTGCCGCAGCCGCGACTGCCTTTTCTAGAATACTGGTCTTAGCGTTTTGACTTGCGTTACTTATCTTTGTCTTTGACTGGGGGCAAGATGGACCTGCAATATTCAGAGGAGACCCACTTCGTTTTGGGCGCGGAGATCAGACTCCATATCCATACAATCCATAGAGGATGCGTCCATAACGCTATGCGAAGGAGAGGCCTGAGAGGTCTTTTGTTGCTCACATTGTTTTTGCCCTGTGGAGCGGAATCGATAATTACAGAAGGAGGGGTAGCTTCCGAAGCCAAAGAAGACAAGAGCGGAGCGGTGGACGCCTGCAGAAGATTGGTCATCTGAGCAGCTATGACCTGCGAAATGCATGTGGACACGGTTTCCATAATGCGATCCATTGCATTTGCAACAGCTTTCTCAACTGCCGCTGTAATAGCCTGGGACCAACTAGAATCCATTATGGGTGGGACATTTGGCGGCCACACTAGAGTAGGCTGAGGCTCTCTCCTTGACTGCGGCAAAAGCCTCTCTCCGCGTGCATCTTCGCTTGTCTATAAGCTCGAGCACCTGAACTTCTTGTGCTCGTGCAGAGAGTTGCTATCTATGAATCGACGACGAAGAAATCGAAGACCAGTTGCCACTGCAGTGGCAACTGTTTTTTTTCTGTTCGGATCTGCACCAAATCCTGGCCAATCCCCAAGCGTGGGTATGTGCCATCGTATTTGAATGGCAACAACAATAACAACTTGGCCAATCCTCCCATGTGGGTATGTGCCATGATTTAAGAGGATGAAGAAGAAGTGGCTTCAGGCCAGAGCGGTTCCGTCGCGTACGAGCGAGGCGAGACGACGAAGAGGTGTGTCTCGTGCGTCGCTGGCTGGCCGCTCGCCGGAACACTGCGCCGCTGCGGTTCCCCTGAAACGCTGCGCCGGGCACACGACATGAGGATCGACCGTCAGAGGTGCACACTGTCCTTCTAGTCAGCAACCAAGAACACGCCCGAGACCCGTGTCGCCACAGAGACGCTCCGACAACTCCGACGCCGAAGACCATGGGGTGCAGCGACGGCAGTAACCGTCCTCAGCGTCGCATTCCTCCTAATCGTCGGTGCGGCGAACGGCAGCGAGGCCAACGTGGACGACGAGCACGACCCCCAATGACAACGTCCTCTTAGACTCGCTCATGAAGACCAAGGACAGCCGGTCGTTCCTGAACGACCTCATCTACAAGATACAGCTGCTGCTCAACGACACGGACGAGCACTCGACGACGGCGGCGCCGCAGGCTGTCAGGAGCGCCAAGCGTGTCTACGTCAGCCAGGCGGCAGCCAAGCCCGCAGCTATGCCGTCGAACCGATGGATGACCGTCAAGGTGCCGACGCGTAGCAACATCAGCAGCATTAGCAACAGCAGCAGCAGTATAAGCAACAGCAGCAGCATCTACAGCAACATCACCAGTAGTGGCAGCGGTAGGAGAACCAGTAGCATCCGCGGTAACGTCACCAGTATCAGCAGCGCAGTAGTCTTGCAGCAGCATGCCTGGATGACGAACGCCTCGCTTGAGTCCCTACTGGCGTCGCCAGAGCTGGCGGTTGACGCCCCGGTCATCAACCAGACAGCATTGGCCGCCAACGAGACTTCAGCGGAGGCGTCTGCCGAGAAGCAGATGAAGAAACCCTTGGGTCCGGACGCCAGCCAGAGGGTTGCCACGCTCGGGGTCATCATCTGTCTGACGTTCGTGGGCACGGCCACATGCATCGTGGTCATGGCACTCTACTCGTCCAAGTTCAGCGGCATCATCCTGCTCAGCAATGGCCGCTGGTGGTGTCCCATGGTGACCCGAGGCAACGGCGTCGAACGCCAGCTACTTGTATAGCGCCCAGTTCTTGCCCGTGTCTCCTAAACATGAGTGTCATTGCAGGGTTTTCTTTTTGTGCAGGACATTAGGGACAGAACTAAGGACTGACATTGAGCGCTCACGGACTTGTCGAGTAGTGTGCATGCCAGGGGAAGCCACACCAGTCGCCATGTCATCAGAGCATGAGACGATGGCAGCATGAAAGCTGGTTTTGGCAAACTTGTAACGCTAGCGTCGCTGCCCTTTTATAACGTATTAGCGCACTAGACTGGTAGGACTTTGAGGCGCAAAAGCAAAGAAGCAGAAGAGAGAAAAGGACTCCTTTCTGTGCCCGCAAAAGTGCAGTGTTCCGTTGAACAGGCCTACGCGGGCGTCTGTGCATTCATCTGAAGGTCGCTGAGCAATCTTGTGTGCGCTGCCAAAGAGTGCCAAGCAAGAGCCAGCATGGTCGGCGTCCTCATTTCCGCACATTGGGCAGGCCCATTTTTTTTTAAATAAATGAAGTGACTTTGCGGTTTCAAGTGTCATCCTTATGTGGGCCAAAGCCCCAAAGTAGACTCAAGGCTGGGCACGATAGTTCGCCAGACTGCCCTCTCAGTACTGAACAAGCACCCACATAACAAAGCCAACATTACTTGGTCCACATGGACAAGACGGGAGGGAATGCAGCTGTTCAGACATGCCAGAGCGTTTCTCCTTCGGGCCTCTCCCACGTCTGACGAAACCATGGAACGCGATCCACAACCAGTGACCACAGACAACTAATACCTTCAACACTACAGGGTTGGCGAGGCGCAAGAAGGCCTTAAGCAAGGCTGAGGAACACACACTCACGACGCCTTCAGACGACTGCCTTTATAACACCCGCCACTGAGCCACCGCGGTAGGGTTTCCTCAAAATAATAATTGGTTTTGGGGGAAAGGAAATGCGCAGTATCTGTCTCATATATCGTTGGACACCTGAACCACGCCGTAAGGGAAGGAATAAAGGAGGGAGTGAAAGAAGAAAGGAAGAGGTGCCCTAGTGGAGGGCTCCGGAATAATTTCGACCACCTGGGGATCTTTAACGTGCACTAACATCGCACAGCACACGGGTGCCTTAGCGTCCTCAAATGCCACTTTCAGGTGTCCAACGATATATGAGGACAGATACTGTGCCATTTCCACATTACTTTACATTGCACTGCGTGACTTTGCATTACAGTCACGCACTATTTTAGGGAGTATTCACTGACGTCACAGCGGCCGCCTTTTTGCTGCCTGTAGAGCACAGCTGCAGCACCGCATAGCAGCCTTAGCTATGACCTGCACTACTGGCGTCACTACTGGCGTGTGCATTGTGTGCACCAACTGCGCCCTCTCAAACTGCTCTGAGTGCCGTTGGGTTAATGTGTTGTTCACTGCGGTTTTATTCGCACCTTTTGAATCATTTCCCGCCTTTTACTCGCGCACGCGTTGGATGTCGGCATCACTTCTTCCAGATCACAACGAGCGCAAAGTTTATTCACAGCGTTGGCGCCGTCTCGGAAGTTTCTGCGTAGTCGTGGAATGCAATTGGAGGCGGCGAACGTCTAAGCGCGATACTAGTTTTAGTTTCACGTACGTAGAGCTCTTACGCGTGACCAGTGCGCATGCGCAGAACGCAAAGGTCTGCGTGAGATTCGTTGCTTGCGTACGTAGCGTTGACAACATGGCAGCGTCCTGCCCGCCCGCTTCACAGCGATAACAGCTTCGTCGCTAATCCCTTGACGCGATATCGTGTTCTAAACTGCTGCATTCGCCATCGATTTGCCCATTCTTACCCTCGCATGAAGTTTCAAGCGACAAATAGCTTTTGTTTTTCAGATATAAGGGCTGTTAAACCTGACGAAGCAGCGCTCCGACGCAGTTCGACTGGCTTGGCTTGTGACTCTTGTCTTAGAGTGGCTACAGCAGTGTCTTCATCTGTCAGTAGAAGAACGCGCGGCGTCTGTCGCGTACGTGCAACTAAAAGGGTTTGAAACTACATGCGCGTATGCTACTTAGACTTCTCACGTTTGCGTACGTGAACCCCCTACGTACGTGAAACAAACTCTCTAGTATGTCAACAGGTAAACCTTCCTCCACATGGGCATGGGCACATGCCTCACGTTTCCACTACACAGGGTACGATTCCACGTGTCGGGGTTCATCAGGCTTGGCGCTCTAGGGCGGTCATTTCGGAGTCGCATCGTGTATCTTGGACTAGTCTGATGCGGACTTCTCAGACGAAGTGCTGAAGCCTCATTACTTCTTGGACGTTGCGTCACCGTTAGTACGCGTTGAGGTGGCGCGTGCACCTTGCCGCGAAGTGAACCCGTGCTTGTATGCCGGTGCTCATCACGCATGGACAGTGCACCATAATCAGCGACGTACTATCGGGGACGGCGCAAGCAACAAAGACTAGCTAGAAAGTACAGGACGCACGGTGTCATGCGTTTTTTTAGTCTTCGTTGTTTGCGCTGGAACCTACGTGATGATTGAGAAAGGTTATGTATTGAAATTTCAGATGTAAGTGGTAAACTTATTGCGCTTAATTTATAAACGTTCTGGTATTGGAGCTACCTGCAGATGTGATTTTCAAAGGTCTGCAATATTTTTTGCACACGAATGTCGAATTTTATCCTGCCATATGGGCTACCTTAGCACTTCGAGCCTGTCGAAGATCAAAATATACCATAGTCTTGACATCCCTGTGTGGTCCCCTATGTGTCCTCCAAGGGCATGCCACGGACCTCCGAAGGAGACAAACCCTGGTCAGATTGATGTGCATGGGATGTCCCGATACTTTGTCGGGATCTCCTAGGGCTATAGGTAGGTCCTGTCAAGGCAAGGGTGTTGTCGACCTCCAAGGATACAACCCTGGCCAGAGATGTGCATGGGACGTCCCTAGATGATTTTGGGATATGAGTATGGCATGTGAAGAAGTCACACGGAACAACGGAAGGCATTGTTCTCACTGGTTTTGCCCACCCGACCAGAAACGTGAGCTGATGACGCAGGCCAGGAGAGGTTCATTCGGTCACTGCCGCTGCCTATAGCGCTCAGGAACCGTTCAGTTTTAAGCACCACGTCTCTGTTATCAGGCACGCTGAAGTAGGTAAAACCCCAACTAACCGGATTTTCCTACCCCTGACGGTGTTTCGGGTACAAGAAACAATCCTAGCACAGAAGACGAAAAGTTTGTATCAAGTTTATTCAGAGTATAAACATTGGAGGGCGGAAAGTAATATCGGCAAACACGATCCAAAACGTTCATTTTAAAAGGGCTTCGAAAAAAAAAAGACGTAGCCGCACGAAGAAACACCATCGTAGACAACGCTATAGTGCTGAGAAGTCGCACGGCCAGACTGCTTGCAGCCTTGGCACAAACGAGCCTGTGAAGAAATATACGCCAGGCGGCGCGCACGCACAAAAAGGGGCCAAAAACAGTGGCCAAGTATAAAGAGGTGAAGCTCCGCGCCAATAAGAAAGCCGTTTTGGGCATCTGAAAGCGACAAGGCATCTTCGAGCGAAAAAGTACCCTGAAGCCAGAGGAACTGCTATCACGTGACATGTAAATGTGAGGCCGCGGCTTGGCAGAAAGAACCAACAGACGCCGGTCTGCTGGGAGAGTGCAACGGACGAGTAAAAGTCGGCGAAAAACGAAATGCAGATCTCCGAAATCCTGACTATACAATGGCGGACGTGTCCACTCCGGCATCTGAGAAAGCACCGACCGATGAACGAACACGCTGGACAAATGCTTGCAGACATCGTATGCCTCTCTTCACGTTCTCGGACCTTTCTGCATGCGACGTCTGCGAGAAGGTGCGCCCACCAGTGAATCCTTTTACTTTCCCCTTCCCCAGTGTGGAGTAGCTGGCCAGGGTAACCTGACCGCCGGCCGATCTGTACACCTTTCCTTACATTACTTTCACTTTGCACTGTCGCAGGAACAGTGGTGTTTAATGCCACCTTCTGGACACAGCTCTCGAGCAGAATATCTGGCATAAAAAAAAGAGCTACAAACACGATTGGCACGTAACGTGTGTCCATTCACTGACTGGGCTAAGCCGAGGCGAATGAGAGCGGAAAAGTTCAGTCCGCTCAACCCACGCTTTTTGATCATCTGAGAACTGACTTACAAGTGCTGCCGACTGAGGCCGGTAGGTACGCTCGCGACACTGACGCAAGAGGCTCAATTCAAAACTCGGTGGTTAAATAAGGAGCGAACGAGCATTAGAAACAAACCTACGCGACGGAGAGCAAAGAAAGGGAAGTACAAAAGGATACTCGCACGCATTTTCGCCATGGCACACAATTCGCGCTAACGGGGACTAAACGCGCGGACTCGTTGGAAAGAAACGCTACGAAAAGAACGCGTGAAAGGCAGCCCATACGCGTCAGGTGCTGGAAAGTGGCGCAGCCCACAGGACAGGAGGGGGACTCGGGGAAAGCAGGCATTGCTTCGGTTTCACGGCACGTCAAGACAAGTTTACGTTGCAGGCAGTAATGGGGACACTCGATAGCTGGACGAAAGAAAAAAAAAACTGGTGTAACTGACAACGCAACTGTACAGTGACGCGCAGCATGCAACTCTGCCTCCTCTGCGTAAACACGCTATGTGACGTCACGAGTCTTGCCCGGCCTGCAGAATGGCACGATGATGACGAACACGTTGCCGCCGAGTCCCGTCAGGCTCCTCCTTTCCGCCGGTGCAGGGTCCGTGCGAGATGCTCTTCGGACAAAGGAACTACAGCGTGTCTCGTCGCCATCAGCGCACGGCTTGCGCGTGTCAAGTCCAACAACTGTTGGCGCCACCAGCGGGCACAGCGCGCACTAATCCCCCCCCCCCTTCCTACTCCCTCCCTTCGTCCCCACAAGTCTCACTTCATCCCCGTCCCCACCGTTCCCTCCCCCCAGGAGCATGATTACAGCAGCATGCGAGCCACACTGGCCGCCGGCTCCACAGCTCTAGTTTCCGTGCGTGGATGACAAGATTGCTGGCTTCACTCCTCCACCTTGGGAGCCTCGGCGCTCGGGCTCTCGGCTTTGGCATCGGTGGCGGGGGCCTGCAACAGGAAAGAGGAGAGCCGCATGTCAAGAAGCTTCTAAGGCAGAGAAACAGAGGCAAGAGACAAATTGCAGGACAAAGTACACTGAGAGGCTGTGCTAGTGTGTTGGGATGGAAAAGGTACAGTCTTTGCCAAATTAACTAGGCGACTGGGTTTGTCTCATAGTCGTACAGTGGACCACTTATCGCCTCCCTTAAGCTCCAAAGCTGCGTCAGGCAAGGAGTATCCTTGTCCTCACCTTTGTCTCCGTATGGCTCCCCTGTATGGCTGAGAAACAAGCCACTTTGCTGAATTGTGGCAAAAAATTGTACTTTGAGTGATAGAACATGGTCAAAGAAGGTCCAGGACCGACATAAGGCGCACGAAAATGCAACAACGCATGAGTTCGAAATAGGGTCACTGAAATTTCTAAACACTGCCAAAGTACGGATGGCAGATAAGGTGCTTCTAATTGTTTGATGTCGAGCCCATTAGTGTTAGGGGGCATAAAATGCGTTTCGATTGGATGGCGCATGGGACGAAGTGCTCGGAGACCACAGAAAGGCTTGGCATAAGCAAGACGCTAAAGACTTGTATCGGAATCGTAGCGTCCAGCATTGTGCAATCAGATCCGACTGGTGCAAAAACGCACGCTACCTCTACTCTGCGACGTCCAGTTAACACCTTCACATTTCGCAAAGCACGTGCACTAATTGGATGTAAAGCAGTGAGTGGATGACAGCAAGCTAGACTGGTGCTTACAGCGTCTCCCTCGGGCCTAGACTCGGCAGGGCTCGTCGGGACAGCGGGCTCAGCGGCGGCCACGGGCTCTGCTGGCGCCGGCTCAGCAGCCTTCTCCTCGGGCTTGGACTCGAGGCTTTCGGCCGATGGAGACTCGGAAGCGGCGGCAGCGTCCGTCGCCGGTGCAGCAGGTGTCTCCTCAGCAGCGGGCTGTGCTGGCTCCTCTGCGGCGGGCTGTTCGGCGGGCAGTTCCGAGACGGGTGGAAGTGGCAGTTCTTCGGACTCTGCGGGCTTGGGCTCTTCGGCCTTGGGTTCCTCGGCCGGTTTGCTGTCTTCGGAAGCTGGCGCCGCCTCCGTCGGCTGCTGCTCGGCGGCCTTCAGGGCTTCCTCGAGGACGACCTCCGTCGGCTGGGGCTCGAGGTAGCCGGAGTCCTTGAGAGGAGACTCCGCTGGAGCGACGGCTGGTTCCGCGGGCTGCTCGGCGGGTGCAGCGGCGGCGGGCTGAGCCGGAGCGGGTTCTTCCTTAGCGGGAGCGGCAGGTTCGGGTTGCGGGGCTTCAGCTGGCTTGGGTTCCTCGGCCGGCTTGGCTTCTTCCACGGGCTTCTCCTCAGCCTTGGCTGGAGCGGCCTCTGGTTCTGGCTGCTTGGTCTCCTCGGCGGGCTTTGGCTCCTCGGCGGGCTTAGCTTCCTCGGCAGGCTTGGCGGCGGGTTCCTCGGCCGCGGGTTTGGCCTCCTCGGCGGGCTTCTCCGGGGCGGGTTCCTCTGGCTTTGCCGCGGGCGCCTCTTCGGCTGGTTTTTCGGCTACGGGCTCGGCGGTACCGTTGGGGACAGATGGCTTTGCCTCGGCGGCCTTCTCTTCCTTGACCTCGGCGGTGCCGTTAGAGATCACCTCCTTGGTGGCGGCCTCCACCTTCTCTGCGGGCTTCTCAACTTGAGGCACTTCGGTTTCCTGCAGAGTAGGAAGCGAACGGCAAAAGATTAGGATCAGGGCTCCGGAAAGTATATCAAATACGGAGTCATTGCGAAACTATAGCAGTTGAGTTACGTTGTGCACCCGCAAGAAAAATTACACATATATACATGTATACATATTGCATGGATCAGCCTGCATTTCATATGCCCTAAACACCTGACCAGTCTCTCGGCGCTCTTTGAATGCAGCTAACATGAGCCATGCGAGTTCATCATCGGAAGAGTGCTAGAGAGGTTCCTCCATCGCCACTGAGAACTGCCCTTTATAACTAGTACAACCGTAAGCAAAAGCGAGACTCGCCGCCTTTCTGATTAAACAATAGTTGCCTAGCTGACGCCTTAGGATGATGTTTTAAGTACTAAAGTTCAAGAGAAGGCAAGTTTTGGGCGAGAAAATGCTGTAAGAGGGCGGGGCTCCCAGTTTCGCCGACAGGCGTACGTACTTTTTGGAAGATCACAGTGTACGGTGCGGGTCGAGTGTCGCTACAGTGAGAAGCTTGAAAGTGATAATAGGAAACTTTAGCACCATAAAAGGTCGGCGGTGACCATTGTGTCTCACGCTAGCTGGGACGACCAACAAGGAGAAGTTGGCGGGCTCCCTTTACTCCGGAATAAGTCACGCCAGCTGGATGTTGAAAGTTGTGGCAGAAACAAGACTTTCGTGAAGCTTAATTATGAAAAAGCAGCGCCATGCACTTAAGCGTGGATCGACAAGGACCACCTACGCTGTGGGACCACGGGTACCTTGTGTAGAGCATAAAACGGACATCAATATGATCACCCGCCTGACGTCCTGAAGTGCCCTTTTGAGGCCTTATGACAAAGGGTGCCGTGCGTCATCTCAAGGGTCGCAAGGAGACGACAGCGGGACGCATGGTAATGGCGACCACCATTGCCGCGTGCGATTGAGACAATACTGAAATTACCCCGAGTGTGTGTGTTCATGGGATGAGTGGTGGCTTTTAGAGGTTCCAAAGGGCCAACAGTAAGTGTCACGACACTGCAGCGAATATCCACGAAAAAAAACGAGCGGGCAATGAGATGTTAACCAATACAGAGGGGTATGAAAAATGGCGTACACAACACGAATCAGTCACACCATTCTCACGGGGAACAGCACTAACGTAATAGACGAAGCGGCGTAAGCAGCAGCTCATTGCAATCTGCTGCTGCTCAACACTCCGGGTTTCACCGGATTCCTTCAGTTCCGGTCACAGCACATGCAACAAGTGCCTCATAAATACGGCCAGAGACCATTCCACACGTCGAAACCGCATGCGACGGCGTTCTCAAACCGAGGAGAAGCGATCGACACGCTGGCGCGTGGCTAATGCGAAGTACAGGCGGCGCGCAGCGCCAGCTGCTTTATTTAGGTCCCTCATCCGCTCGGAAGGACAATGACATTTCACCACAACCATCACGAGCGAGGCCGGCCGGCAGCGGGGATCAGCTGACCGGGTCCAAATTTAAAGCGAACCGGCCTCGGGCGGGTTTCGTTTAGCTCCCGCTCCCGACGGCGCAATACGATCTACGCAGGAAAGAGGGGGGGGGGGGGGGGTTGGAAAGGGTTGACGTTGCGACAAGCAGATTAGTGTAGAGAGGGCGCAGAGGTCCCCTATGGAGCAGCGCGCGTGGGCATGAAGCCACGTGCGACGAGAGAAACACGGTCACGAGTTCTCTCGGGCTAGGAAGCGGTGCGCACCACCGCGGCGTCCCTTCAAAATGTTTACGACGCGCGAGGAAGGTGAAGTAGAGGGGGTGAGGGGGGGAACGCCTCTGCCCAACACCCTGTTGCTCTGCCACCGCCGCAGCGGCGACGCATTCCAGAGTGTCGGGCGCGGCGCCAGAACGGAGGCGACGACGTCACAGGAAACCCCGGCGAGCCCCCTGCTGTTCTCACGACGCAGAGGTGGGCGCCCAAAGGCATGTCACAGCTGTAGGCAGGAGGAAGGGACCGGGAGAGGCGCAGACAAGGGCTGTGCGCTGGGTGTAGCAGACGACGGGTGCGTTGGCGGGCACATAGCAGAGCGATATGGCGTGTGCGATGCTTCTCTTGTTGAGGAGCGTATGGTTTCTTAACCGCGGAAGTACTGTGGCGCAATACTCGGGACATCTGTGCTGGGACTCGAGGCAGGTGCCAGTTTAAGTATCACGAGTTCGGGGGCAAGAAGGGAAGGGAGCCAGAGCTCTGGCATGAGATGCACTGCGCGTGTTTACGAAATGACACGGAACTCCGGACTTGAGACAATCCAACAGCAGGAAGGATGGGCGTAGGTTGAAAGCAGATACAGCCAGCGTTACACTCAACATAAGCGTGCTGTATGCATATTATTTCTGCTTGATAACCTCCAGCTTGATCCGGTGTGAGGGCAGTGCACGAGCTGGTAAAAAGTCTCCGAAGAATGAGATTCAGGTTATGTGCGACGGAATCTGCAGAACCAGACAACTCCTGTGTGTGTGGAAGCAGGCATACGAACGCTTGGCCTAATGACCATCCGGCAAAATTTTGGAGGAGGAACGTTGCAGTTGTAACAACCAGTTTCAGTTCTGGGATCTCGAAAGAGATCTTACTTAGTAATATTTAAACATCAATAATTATTAACGCACCACAGATGAGGCAGCTAACAGGAGCCAGATGGCATAAGGGGTCATGAATCATGCAGGACTGGATAGATGAATGCAACTTCAACACTCGGTAAATGCCATGATTAGGATGGCGCGTGTGTGGTGCGTAATTTGAAGTAGAAACAAGGCGGTACGTGATAGACGAGGTGTAATCGAAACCTGAGGCGACAGCATCCGAGCTTCCACTGACTGTACATGGAGGCATACTGTGAGGACTGCAGTGGGCAAGAACACTGACGGGTGAATAGAGCTGAAAAATTCAGCTCGATACTGGGTCAGCAAGGCGCGCCCGAGCAAGCACAAACTGGGCCGGCAGTAATGAGAACTCGACAGGTGACACCCTGAATATCGCGGGGAAGTTACCGGTAGCTTGTGGAGGCTGAACAAGAATGAGAAGGCATTGGCGTTTTTAGGGGAAAAAAACCAACACCAAAAAGCCGACCAAATTCCACGGCACGGCGCGTAGGCTGTGAAAGCTGGAATACTTGACAGGTAGAAAATTGAACTGGCTTCTACGCCGGTCTTCGAGGGGCGTTTGCGAGAAATGCAGAGCATTTTGCTCGAGCGGGGGAAGCGTGTACGTAATACGTGACGCAATTCGGTCATGTTGACAGCCGGACCTAAATAGCTACTGGCAGAGACGCCAGTTTCGCTGTCCCAGGAGTCCTGGAAGCTGGGCGTAAGCAGAGGAGTTATACATAGCGCGCATGCAAGACTCTGCACACCGCGGTACTTAGGAGCGTTTTTGCGCCGCTGTGGACGAGATATCTTAACGGCGGTGCTGGCGCAGTAACGATCTGGCGCCGGCGGCGCCAAGACAGCGATGGCAAGACGAGTGTAGACGCAGCCGGGGAGCTAATGCGGTGTGTCAAAAGATTATTACGGGGACATAATGCAAGAATGAAAGGAGGTGCTAAGGAGTGCTAACAAAACGCAGGTAGGGTGGATGTGACATAACGCATCGACAGTTGACGACGGGCAGGATAACCGCTAGCCTATAAGGGTCACGGGCTGGACTCAAAAGAAGGCAAGCGTAGCAGGGGGCGGCAGAAAGGTGTGCGGGTATAGGGTTGCCCGCAGCTGGCATAGGACAGGGTTAATTGGAGAGACATGGGAGACGCCTTTGCCCTGCAGTGGGCGTAGTAAGGCTGATGATTACGAATCGGCGATGATGGCAGTGTCAAAGCCAGAGGTGGGCAACCTCATGAGGTTTTGACCTCATGAGGTCGACCTCAACCTCACGTCGTGAGGTGACGTCGGCGACGGCTCGAGATTGTGTGAGTGAGGTCAGCAAATCAGACCTCAACCTCAAGCGTGAGTTTGAGGTTGAGTGAGGACGTCATTCGGCGAGGTCGAAATTTTGAGGTGGAGACTTTGCAGTGTCCACGTCTTACTCCGACGAGTGCCGCTTCCGAAGCTGAGTTGCAGGGCACCGCCGCAATGTGCAAGCAGTGATAACGCTTGGCGTTCGGTTTCCCCTGTTTGGCCAACCGGATGCCACAGTTCCCTCTTGGCTTCCCGTGCTGCGCCGTAATGTCCGTTCAGTCCGAGCCTAGAGGAAGACGCACCCCTCTGGTCTTCCCGGAAGGAGGGTTAATGTCACAGCACGCCACTCTCCCTCCCCCTTGCCCCACTGGCGCAGCACCCGGCAGCCTGCCGGTCGGCTCAAACTCCCGGGAGCGCGCTAAGCACGTAACCCACGTTGACCCGAGGTAGCTTTGTTTGATGCAGCAAGCAAATAAGTTCAGTCCGACAAGCATGCACGCAATGAATTCGTCGCAGCGCGGATGGACCCAAGCAAGACTGCTTCGTGTTCATGCTCGTTGCCGGCACTGACGTCATGGCTCTTGCCTTGCAGTCGAATGAAGGGGATCCTGCTGTACATTACAAGCTGGCTTAACAGAAACTGGAGTAGTCGGCACAGGCGAGAGAATGTGATTCAGGTGGTTCCTAACAATGACACCTGCTGATCTGATTTAAAAAGCACGAAGCAAGAAAAACCTGCAACAAAGTCGAAGCTTTTGGTCGGTGACTTCCCCTTTCGAATCTCACTAATTTTGTATTCCCGTTCCACAATGCAAGCAGATGCAAATATAAATTCACTTTTTTATACTTCCGAATAGCCTCTTTTGGTCTCCGGTTCCTTGTTCCTTCTCGGAAATTCGCTTACTGTGCCGAAACACCGCAGCACGAAGTGAATGCACCAGCATAGCGGTGTTGCAGCGGCGAACAAATGCAAAGGTATAATGAATGTATGACGATGTGGTAGCGGATTCCTTTTCCTTTTTTAATGAACATGTGTGAACGGAACTGATCACATGCTCACGCTGTGCTGCTGAGTCGCTGTTTCAAACCTTTTAATATGACGTTTAATGGGGCACACTGTTCGCTTCTGTGTTTAGTGTGCGATTTTTGATTGTATGTTTCTAATCACTTTGTTTTTTCGCATGGGATCAGTTATGTTGGCGGTCTGCCTTGCAGACGACCAGGCAATACACGTTATCTCTCCTTGCAGAGACCGATCGTTGACCCTAAACGGCTTCACTGAATGCTCGGCGCGGTGCTCGTGGGTAAAAAACGTCGAGGATGCTGGAGTACCATTGATTAGTTCAGTTTTGAAGGAAAACAAGTGATTGCCTTAAAGCAGCTTGTCTCAGACTGGTTGACGATATAGTACCCAGAATTCTGCTGAGGCGTATGAGTACTTAGGCGGTTTTTTTTTTTCAGGCGGCGAGCATCAGATACAGTCTCGGAGAACAGGCATTACTTCCTAGCAGAACCGCACAGCAGCGTAACGACAGCTTCAAAACACGTTACTGCGCATGTCGAACATGTTGCAGCATGCCAGGAGGCTATCAAGATAGCGATAGGGAAGACGCACTTTGCTTACTGGACTCTACCAACTTACTCGGCAAACTATTCGAGAGATGATAAAGTGACGCACATTCACATGCGCACGTTTTTCAGAGTGCATGCAAGTTCCGTGTAACAGCACAGTACGCATGCTCCTGGCTCGCTAAAGCCACCCTAACGACAAGACAAACGCGATCCGGGTTGGATAAAGAGTTTGCAACAAGAGATCCTGACAGCGAGGACGTACAGAAACTGCTCGAAAGCCACAGGAAGTGGTGTTACGAGGGAGCAGCGCAAAGACGGGGCATAACAGCCGGGCGGACTGGCCTAGAATAAACCGCATCGAGGGGCGCCGACACGGGGAACGAACGCAGCCGCGGCGGCCGAGCACCCCGGAGGAGCGGGAGACGACGCAGACCAGCCGCCACCCTCCCCGCCGAAACGTCGTCCCCGAAAGGAAAGACGACGCCCCGCGCAGCACGCACGGTTTTTGTTCAGAGCACGCGCGTGCCTGAAGATGAGTGCACCAGCTCTGTCAAGGGCTCGGGGTCACGGCGCTGGGCGACGTCTATTTCGGGACGAGACGACGGTTGGGGGGCGGGGGAGAGGACGACGACATGTCATCGGAACGTATAACGAGTCGCATGCGCGACTTTATTTTGCCTTCTTGCGCGGCAGCCTGCCATCTTGCTTCCTTCCCGGCTGGGCATGCATTAAGAGCGAAGAGATGCCGCCGGATTTCCCGGGAATCGGACGGAGAGCAAAAGGGGGCAGCGGCCGAAACGTCGCGGCCCTGCGTAGTACAGCACAGCTAGGATAGATACAACCATTAGTTCTGAAGAGGTGGCGACCGTTAAGATTGAGCACCTAAGCCCTTTTTTCAAAGATACGAAGGGTCGGAACCCTAGTATACGGCAACCAGCCTTTACAATTGTCTTCGTGATGAACGGTCATGAAGATTAGTGGTAGCAACAATGGGGTTGCTACCACCAATCAAATCAGCTAGGCCCTTTTCAAAAGATACTAACGGTCGCAGCCCTAGTATAAGGCAACCCCGCCTCACAAACAAGCGGAATTGCTGAAGTATACAGGGAGAGGTACCTAATTGCCTTTCGTGATGTGGGGTCACGAGGATTGGTAGCAGCAACCCTATAGTAAAAGGGTGTAAGAACGCAGGCGACGGGTGCTCTGTTTACGTCGGTGGTACGCAGTTGCCAGTTTGTCACATTCCCCGGACGTGATGTATTCAGTTGAACAAACAGCACACGAGGACGATGTCGACACCGCGGAGGGTGCTTGCGCCACCAAGCGGCGGCGGCGAGGTCGAGCAGGGAGTCAAGTGTAAGTAATGTCACAATAGAGACAACACAGAGAACGTTGTGGTGCTGGTTTAGGGGAGCGACGCCATCCTAGATGCTGTGCTTTGAATGACGCCTGGCAGTTCAGTATCACGGAGCCTGCATACGCTGAGGATACGTAAGCTGGGTCAAATGATTAGCAGCAGGCAAGAAGTTCCGAGAAGCAAACTGGTGGAATGCTAACTGAGAAGCGGCCAGCGTTTTTGTTTCTTGGACACGTTAACACAGTGGCGAGTGGTTAAGACGTCGACCAGGGCACAAATTACCCTCGATTAGCTAGGCGCCCGCGGCAAGCACCGATTGCTAAGAGCTCCTCAGTGCAAACAACCAAGGACGCTGCGGACCCAAGACTGGAAGGACCCAAAGGCGAAGCGATATGCACCCATGGCCCACTTTTTGACGGGCCAATATGCCAGGCTGAACCCATACTGACGTCCGGTAGCACCCGGAATCTGCACTCTGCGCGCGGCATTATAGGCCGTGCGGGGCGGTGAGTCAAATCCATTCAGTGCCACCGCCCACATCCGCCGTGTATCATCCAGCACGCGACATCCCCCCCCCCCCCCCCCCCCAAAGACCGGGAACTGGAGAACAAGTCTTCCAAGGCGGGGTGCTCGGCTTCCTGGCAATGGAACGCTGACCCGTCAGAAGGCAAGATAGCGGGGCCTCCAGACGGCTGCGGAGATTGAGGAACGGCGCGACGCTGTCGGCGCCCTCCGCGAGCTTCAGTCGCGTATAAATAGGCATGCAAAAGAACGGAGCGGTCCACCGCCAGCGTTGCTTCCTTTGCGGGAGCTAAAGCTGAACGGAAAGTGGGAAAGGACTGCGACCGACGCCGTTGACCGTAAAATGGGCAGCGATTTGGTTACCAAGATGTGCGCGGGCTCTTGGAAACTGGAGGTCACAAAAAAAAAATCCTGCTCAAGTTAGACGTTACATGTGTGCAGCCGTGTCGCAGCTTTAACGTTGTCTCGTTGCAACGGGTGCTGGCCATGCAGTGCTAGAAACACGAAGCTACTCTTATTGCAAGAGTTGAGTGGTCGTAATATCAGGAATGGGTAGTCGATTTACTCCGAGAAGTTAACTGGCCCAGAATTGGGAGTATAGAACGCACGCAGCAGGACACGAGCTGCCATCGAGCTTATGCACAGCTGAGCCGTTTTTTTTATGCGACCGAAGAAAAAAAAATTCTTTCGGGCATGCTGCTTTCCAAGCGGGGAGCGCCGATGATGCTTGTCAGCACGTCGGTGGTCGTGGGCGCCATGTAATCAGTATATTCAAATAGGATCTCAGTACCAACGTGGTTGCCACCTTATAGTGACGACTTGTGTGCCCGGACCGTAAGAAGGCGTGTGCAGGACAAACCTTTAGGACGTGGTTAGAACATTACCGCCGGGAAGAACTGTACAGGCGTGAGACATACTTGCCACTCTTGGCTGGATTTCTCTGGCAACTAATTGGGGAACACCGACTACTTTTGAGATCAAAGAGTGAAAGGGTTGAGCAAACACAAAGAGGATAGTTAAAAGGCGATCTACGAGCCCAATTCCAGACACAACTGAAGAGGGTCGACCATGGTGGGTTGCATTTGTAAGCACACGATCTCGGCGAGGGAAGGCAAGAAGAACAGACGCTACGAAGACTGCTCCAAACCGTGCCAAGGACTGGACGCGTCGGATACCAAAAGTGAACAAGCCCGTGTGGTGCATGCTGCTGGCACGAGTCCCGGGAGAAGAAACACCCAGGACCCACATCGTCATACTCACGGGGACGGCTTCGTGTGCCCAGGGAAGAAACCATTTCGGTCCAGCTACCTCCCCCCCACCCCCCCCCCTTTTTTAACGAGCCTACCTGTGTAAAGTCCCGTACCAGCATTCTCTTTCCCTCTCTCAACTCGCCACAAAGCAACACCGCTTGTCACGTCGACTCGGCTGTCAAGTGACGCGTGCCGATGAAGCGTCGAACGCCGCCGGACGTGTCGCGTCAAGCGGTGTTTGAAAAGCATTCGTTGACAACTTTTCAAGGGCTGTAGCCGTGTGAAGCGGTCAAGGCCGCCCGGCTGAAAGATAAAATCAAACGCGGAGAAAGAAGACAGTTCTCGAATGTCAACAGTTTGACGTCTACTACGCGAGTGACGGGGGAGCTAGGACGATTTGGAGGCACGCTGAACAAAGACGCGGGAAACAAGGCACAGTTAGGATCGATTATGGGCGAACTGCGCGACAGAGGTCTTTGAAGTGGCGCGATCAGTGCTGGTGACGCCTAAGCACGGTGGCTGTCAAAATATACACACATTGTTGGCGCACTAGAATAGTGCACCGCTTTGTGAACGATGGCCGAGCACTGGTGCCCAGAAAGCGTATTACAAAACGATAAGCAAATTGACCGAACCCTCACAAGTGTAATGGGCACAGCAATGAGGACGTAGTTAAGAATATCCAGTGGAATATCGACCGTTGAACATTGATATTCTTCGAATCAGAACCAATACCGCTGGTATGACTCAGTAACAGTTAGCCAGCGGCAGCATGAGTTAGAAAAAACCTCCGAGGCTGTCAAAATACCTCGAGAGCAGTGCACTAGAAACATCGCTATGCAAGCCATCCCGCCTCCACAGTGTGTTGGCGATAAGCGAGCAATAGCGGGCACGCGACCGGATAAGATTGCGGTGATCTGATAAGTCGTATAGTGCATCCGTTGACACAGCGCCATACAAACTGCACAGCCGATGATGGAAGCAGCACTGAATGAAGTACGTCATCGAAACCGTCAAAGTGTAGTAGCAAATCAAAGCCCACTGCACGAAGCATTTCGACAAACAAAAAATAATTAAGCCAGGAAAACAGGGGACCGGCAGGGGGCAGAGAAGTCCGTTGCTTGTCAGACGGCAACGCTTTTTGTAGATGGGGGGTGGGTGTGGCAGCTCACTCCAAATGACAGGCACTAAACACGTTAACATTCATGAAGAAAAACAGAAAACCGCTAGCACAATGAAACTGCAGGTCACAGAGGAGTCGCCAGACTGTTACGAATTACACAAACTACACTGCGTAATAAATGAACACCTTACGGAATCAAAGCCAGTAATCTGCGGGTAAGAACCGCGTCTGAACGAATAAAGCAAATAAAAATTTTAAAAAAATTAACACTTGAGAAACCCGAAGCTCACATTCATTTCGCTAAAAAAATTGCGGCAATTACCATAAACGCCGCCACTAATTTACATAGAGTCAAGCCGTTCATCTACAAGGGAACGATAAACAAAAGAAAAAAATATAAACGGAACATTCTAACAGTACGCACCATTGTCTTGGCGAACGACGGGGGCTGCACGCAGTTCACAGAGAAATAGGAGGAAGGTTAAGCGGCAGTGCTCTGTGCCTCACAGCCGACGAGTTCAACGAACACGGAGGGAGCGCGCAGACGGCAGCACAAATGCGAGCACTGCCAAGGACTGACGAACGGTGCCGCGCCGGCCCCCGTTTTAAGACTCCGGACGATGGGGCGCTGCCGGGGGTAGAGGGAAAGGGAAACACCCCGCCGCCCGGCCAATGGGAGGGGGCGATGGACGTGACGTCACCCCCTTTCCTCCTCTGCTTAAACCAGACAAGTATGCGGGGGTGGAATGGGGGGGGGGGGGGGGAGGCGTGAAAAAAAGAACTAGCAACAATGGGAATGAAGACGCAGTAGGTGTGGGTCATTATCACGAGGTATTTGTTGCCCCGACATTTTCCTTTTTTTTTTGTCGCTGAATCTAACCCTTGCCCATTCTTTGGGAATGGAAGCAAAAACAAAACGGAATTTTTGGGACTAGAGCATTGCACCATCACCGGTCACTATACACAATGCGGATAAGACGAGAGAACCTGGACGCCCCAAAAATGCGACTTTGCCGACTCGCTTGCGCAACAGGCAATATCTGCGCTATAACCGATCCGCCCCGAATCCCCAGGAAGCCAGGGCTTCCTGAGTAATGTATTTTCAGAATATACCGTGCAGCTGCTGGCGGTGCTAATTAGTGGCAGTGCATTGGAATACAACAGTTCGCGTTTCATCAACTCGCGACGTCATTTAAGGGCGAAAAATGTTGTGCGCCCAGCGGCAGCGGATCAACTGCTGCCGAGCACCGCTATAGGTCGCAGGTTCGAATCTCGCTCAGGGGAAGGGAAGCGAGAAGTTTGCTCGTACGCTGAGACATATATCGGTGGTCCATATTCAGCAAGCCACGGTGTTGAAATCGAACCGGAGCAGTTGAGTTAGGCGTCCTCCAAATGCATCTTTAGAATGCAAAATAATCGAATAACATATCTTTCCCTCCCATCTAAGTACAAGTTTATTCGCGGAAACTTTGCTACATGCCGCTTACATCGAACATAATGTCCTGCTGTGTAGCACGCGGTTCCGTAATCCGCGCATTCTTTAAAGAGGAAACCGAAAATGACCCGCCGCGGTGGCTCAGTGGTTAGTGCGCTCGACTACTGATCCGGAGTTCCCGGGTTCCAACCCGACCGCGGCGGCTGCGTTTTTATGGAGGCAAAACGCTAAGGCGCCCGTGTGCTGTGCGATGTCAGTGCACGTTAAAGATCCCCAGGTGGTCGAAATTATGCCGGAGCCCTCCACTACGGCACCTATTTCTCTTTCTTCTTTCACTCCCTCCTTCATCCCTTCCCTTACGGCGTGGTTCAGGTGTCCAACGATATATGAGACAGATACTGCGCCATTTCCTTTCCCCCCCCAAAAAAAACCAATTATTAAACGCTAGCGCTCGTACACATTAAAATTTGCTGGCTAATTCGAGGGCTCTTCCTTTAATCACTAAATGCCTTTTCTTTCTGCACTTTCACACAAAAAATTATGAGCAAATTAATAATTAAGTTAGTTCAAACCTAATCACTCCATTTTGCATCAAGACCATATCTGGCTATTTTTTCTTCTTGCGAATGTTCACCCCCCCCCCCCCTTTTTTTTTGCACTTGGGTAAAACATGGCTGACGCAGCACAGAGACTGACTGAAGATCTTAACTGGAGAGACCTTTGTCGCTCAACGGACACAATATGACTGACGACAATGACGATGAAGCACCTATAACTATCTGTGCCACTGCCCACTGTTATCCCCTGGATGCCATTACCGGAACTGAACTAATAAAAAATACATTTAAAAATCGATCACTCATCGCCTGCGACGTGAGAAGATAAAAAAATCTAAATGCAAAAATAAACACCGCACGACTGGGATGAATTGAATAGCTCTGACAGCACGTGTACTCCCTGGCCATTAATCGCGGCGAGACACCGTTCAGGACGAGCCGATGGCGTCAACGACAGATAAGGAAAGAAATTCCGGGTACGCCGGCATGAAGCAGATCATTCTGCGCCTTCGGTTTCCCTGGATACGTCGCCAGCCAAAGATGGAAGAACAAAAAATCCATTCGCGATGCTGAACATGAATTTTAAACTTTAAAATCAAAGTTTATAGAACGTTTACAAAGCGCTGTTGCTTCCTGCATCGGTTACCAGCTCATCCGCATTTAGATATCTTTATACACGCTGGTTCTTCCTCCCGCTCCACTTTAGTCCGACATGCAGTGTGCTTAACTTAAGGTCGACGCAGCGAGCCATGGAAAGAAAAATGATAGGTGTAACGTTAGAAGACCAGAAGCGGGCAGAGTGGGTGAGGGAACAAACGCGGGTTAATGACATCCTAGTAGAAATCAAGAGGAAGAAATGGGCTTGGGCAGGGCATGTAATGCGAAGGCAAGCGTAGCAGGGGGCGGCAGAAGATTAGGTGGGCGGATGAGATAAAGACGTTTGCAGGCATATGGTGGACGCAAGGACAGGGTTAATTGGAGAGGCATGGGAGAGGCCTTTGCCATGCAGTAGGTGTAGTCAGGCTGATGATGATGATGACGCAATGTGCTGTCGTCATTGCACTGAATAAACTATTACCTGGCAGTCAAACAGCTTTCAGTTACCTTCAACCACACACGACCCGCGGTAGGGTTTTGGATGAACGTTATTTCGTAGTGTCACGAGGGATTCACGTATACTGGCGCGAACTTCAGCAGCGTCAGCATGCCTCCCCCCCCCTCTCTTCACTTTCAACCTATAGCATAACACTAATAGCGATAGATCTCATTACCGCGGTACGTTTTTTTTTTTTTGCCAATGCATATACCTTATGACTACGAAGGTAGGGATGCTCCTCTGCCATACAACGGAGTTGTTTATATCGAATGTACTTCACATCGCAAAAAAAGCAACAAAAATGCGCTCGCCAATAACCATGACCGCATAAACTACAAACCCCCTCTGTTTCCCCTCCCCCCCCCCCCCCCCCGAAAAAAAAAACACCTCTCTTCCGGTATATTTCCCCATATTAAACCAACACATAGGAGAACAACAACTGCAGCTACTACGTGGATCTCCTCCGGTGGCCCGAAAACAATGAGAAATAAACAAAACACGAAGTACCCCCACTGCTGTAGGGGAAGTCAATATATGGCGTGACGTCACTTCAATGTCGCCCGCTAGTATTCCACGCCGCCCGGAGTGCGCCTATTACGTCACCCCCACCCCGAAGCGAAGCTACCCAGCCGAATCGACGGGGCTTCTGCTGCAAGTCAAAAGCTCCCGACCGCACATGCTACAATCGAGAGAGGGCTTCTTCCCTCTCTGCCTTCGCTGTCTCCAAAACGCCACAACACCCGGCTCATCATAGCTCTTGTTGTTGGTGGTCCCAGTCTGGAAACAGCCGGGCAGGCTAATCAGAGTTGGCAGTTGCAATGCGCCTCACCCATCCCTCCGGCTCCTTCCACCCTCCTCGACCTCGAAAAAATGCACCACGTCTTGTTCCGTGCAGTGCTATGAAAGAATATGTGCACAGGGATGAGTGAACCAAATCGAAGGAATTCACCATGTCCTATTCCGTACAGTGCTACGAAAGAATAGGTGCGCATGGGAAGAATGACAGAACAAACTCGCCGGATGATGGAGAACAATCGTCGACTTCTAGCCCTTGCGCCGCTAAGTCACTTTTGTAACGAATGAAATCTAGTGCTCGAAATGAACAGCCGGACTGAAACTAAAAAGGAACCTTGGAAAACATTCAAAGGGTCACTCGCGAATTAGCGTACGCTGAATTTGTGAACCAATTGTCAGGTCGTACAAGTTTGCTTTCATCATTAAAACTGTAACCTTTGCATCGACGCCTCCTACGTCTTGACACACAAGAGAGCAGTATCTGTAAATGATTAAACACACGAATTCTCAGCTCATCCCGAACGGTCTGCACTTCTGCCCTCTCTAAAGCAAAGTATATAGCAGTACGTTCGATACATTCTTAAGTATGCGATGTTTCCCGCAGCTTGCCAAAACGAAGCTGTGCAGTCAGGGACAGATGTGCCTAGACTGCGTACTCCGTACACGAAGCCCATAGCTCTATTGGCAGCCGGCTGGGGACCACACTTATGCAAGTGAACGAACAGGATTTTAGCTTTCACCTCCACCAGTGTGGTCCTCCAGCCTTTCACAGAACACGCGGTCTAGATGCTTTTCTCTTCTACTGCACATCATAGGCTACGAGAGGAGCCGTCCCGGAGGGCTCCCCCATTAACTTCCGACCACCTCCAGGTCCTTTGACGTGTGTCGACACCGCACAACGCACATACTGACCACTACATTCGAAAGGCAACACGGGAAAGACAGGAGACGGCTCCACCACCGTGCGTCCAGTTATGTTCCTTCTCGCTGTGCTTTACTCTGTAGTGCGCAGGTCACAACATCCGTGCCATTCGAGTCAGCAAGAACTCGCCAACAGTACCGCATTGTTCACAGCGGTGCCGGTGAGACGGGTGTGGTCCACCCAGAGCTGGCAGCGGCGTATGGTGAACGGGAGGCGAGTGGTGCAAAGCCACCCACCCTTTTGGGTGACGCGAGCGGAAGCCCTGAGGGCTGCCTGCTGCACGAGCTAGAGCAGACCAGGGAGAGGGGGGCGGAAGAGCCATGTGGCGCACGCCGAAAGGACCGCGGCCCACGGCAGAAGCGCCGGTCCAAGCCGCCACGCATGCACGGTCCAGAAAGGGCGAAGACCGCCCAATTATAGCCTCCGCGCCGCAGACCGTCTGTGTGGTACAACGGGACCCGGCGGCACCGTTGGGAGAGAAGGCGAGAGAGGGAGAGAGAGAGAGAAGTTCAAGAGCAAGCGATGTGTCGGTGTCTCTTTTTTTTGCGGGGCGCCAGGACACAGCCCGGTGCACGCGAATCGCTACGACTGCCGTGTGCGGGCCTTGTCCAGGAGCCGATTATAAAAAGACCACGGTGCCCACACGAGACAGGCGCCAAAGAGGAGACGAAAGACAAAAGACGTCCCCGCTGCTCCGTCTTATCCTTCCGTGTGTGCTGTGCGCCCATGTGTTTTGCATTAAGCTATTGCTATCGCCACTTCTGATCATGACGTACAGTCTCTGTGAAAAGTCTTGAGGCCAACAGTTCTGCTTCAGGGGCTTCGCTTTACTTAGCGCTCAAAATCAAGCTGTCAGGCCTGACGACTTAAGACGAACGGCACGCCAAACGACCGCGAGAGGAAGCAAGACTGTTAAAAGTCAAATAGCTGCTCTGGTGTATACTGTGAGCTGTACAGGCAAACTCCAAAAAGCATATACGATGACCGTGTTCTTTCAGTGTACCGACCAGAGGTGGGCATTTGACCTCAAAAATCTGGACCTAACCTCAACCTCAAAAAGAATTTCCCGACCTCGCTCAACCTCAACCTCATCAGTGGAGGTTGAGGTCTCCTTAGACGCCCTCACCTACCTCTTCCTGGGCCACTGCTGACCTCACTCAACCTCACCTCAACCTCAAATGGTGAGGTTGAGGTCGGCTGCTCGACCTCAGAAAACCGACGGAAAACAAAACAATAAGCGATTAAGAAGTTTTTCAGTCAACAAAATCTGAGAATTCTGTGAGACAGGAAAGCCAACATGATGATGGTGTTATTTAATAAGGTGTGTACAGACACTATTCATGTGCACGCAATAGGAGAAGCTTATAATCTGGGATGAACCCTCAGAGAGTATATGGCCTGCGGGCAGGGGTGTCCCATACGCGGTTACCACCAGTACGTCGGTGAGTACTTTATATGTGAGTCAATACTTGGCAACCTGCTTCGTGTATACTTGTTCGTATTGGAAGCCTCTCGCTCATTCAAGCACGAACCGACAATTCACAAACACAGACCTTCTACCCCATCTACCAGAAATTGGGAGGAGGGGGGAGGTATTCGCGATACTCTTTTAAGCTTTAGAATAGTTACCGAATATAAAGAATCTGGTTGTCAATGTACTTTCCAATGCGACGGTTATGCAGACGCATTTCAGTATATTTCGATTTTCTAGCTCTATCCGGCAGAGCGAGAATGCTTTCTTCAGTGCTCTGTATGTTGCCTACTAAAACACTTAACAAGCTGCAACTGTAGTACACCAACACAGGCACGTTGTATTTGTCTTTGTAGAAGCGAGCGGCTTCTTTTATTAATACGAAAGCACTAGATGGCTCACTTTCAAGGTCATATCCGCAAAAAAGTGTCCGCAAGAAACGGCGCCATGTGACGTCACGAGCCAACGAGTCACGCGACGAAGATGACGTCACATACATGCTAATTAATATAATTAGCTAATGCTAAGGCTAATTAGTACAATTCATGATGACACCATGTGAGTATGACGTCATACCAGGTCACGTGACAGCGATGTAATGTTCCATCAAACCTAGTCACATGACGACGCTGTAATATGACACTAAAACAGAAGCTAACAACAGCGTGTCCCATTAAGCGCCATTTTAGAAGGTTTGAAACAGCGACTCAGCAGCACAGCGCGAGCATGTAATCAGTTCCATTCATACATCCTCATAAAAAAAAAAAAGGAATCGGCTACCAAATGACCATATATTCATTATAGTTTTGCATTTTTTCGCCGCTGCAATACCGCTATGCTGTGCGGTGTTTCGGCATAATAAGTGAATTTCCGAGAAGGAACAAGGAACCGGAGACCAAAAGGAAGGTTATTGGGAAGGATAGAAAGGTGAAATTATATTTGCATCTGCTTGCATTACGGAACGGGAACATACAGAATTAGTGTGAGATTCGAAAGGGGAAGTCACCGATCAAAAGCTTCGACGGTGTTATACAGATTTTCCTGGCTTCGTTCTCTTTTCTTCGAATCAGGATGTGTCATTGTTAGGAACCACCTGAATCACATTCTCTCACCTGGGCCGACTACTCCAGTTTCTGTTAAGTCAGCTTGTAATGTACAGCAGAATCCGCTTTATTCGACTGCAAGGCAAGGGCCATGAGGTCAGCGCCGGCAACGATCATGAACACGAAGCAGTCTTGCTGGGGCCATCCGCGCGTCGACAAATTTATTGCGTGCTGGTTGGACTGAACTTATTTGTTTGCGGCATCAAACAAAGCTACCGCGAGTCAACGTGAGTTACGTGCTTTGCACGCTCCCCGGGAGTTTCAGCAGACCGGTAGGCAGCCGGGTGCTACGCCAGCGGGGCAAGGGGGAGGGAGAGTGGCGTGCTGTGACAGTACCACTCCTTCCGGGAAGACCAGAGGGGTGCGTCTTCCTGCAGGCTCGGACTAAACGGACGTTACGGCGCAGCACCGGAAGCTAAGAGGGAACTGTGGCATCCGGTTGCCCAAACAGGGGAAGCCGAACACAAAACGTCATTGCATGAACACTGCGGCGGTGCTCTGCCACTCCGCTTCGGAAGCTGCACTCGTCGGAGTAAGACGTGGCAACTGCATAAAGTCTCGACATCAAAATTTCGAACCCACTGAATGACGACCTCACTCAACCTCAAACTCAAGCGTGAGGTTGAGGTCTGGTTTGCTGACCTCACTCAGAAAATTTCGAGCCGTCGCCGACCTCACCTCAACCTCACCTCACGACGTGAGGTTGAGGTCATTTTGAGGTTGAGGTCGACCTCATGAGGCTGCGCACCTCTGGTACCGACAAGGACGACAGTGCCTACATACAGGTGATTTCAGGATATGCACATTGTTAGTGGTATAGTAGACTTAACGGCCGGCAGTTAAATTCAGCCGCAAAACACCCGCATCCCTGACGACCAAAGTCTCCAATTTAGATTTGTCGAGACAATGATGGACAATCAAGGGGAGGTACCAGCGGGCTAGCTGGTTCCTATACCAACCTCTGCACACATGCGTTATTCTGCCCCGTTAAAATGCTTTCCGTGCCCCGTGTTTTTTTTTTCTTGCTTTTCCGCCGATTGTTCCACCCAATCTTTTTTTATATGGAGGAAAAACGCTAAAGCGCCCGTGTACTGTGCGATGTCAGTGCACGTTAAAGATCCCCAGGTGGTTAAAGATCCCCCAAAACCAATTATTATTATTAATTTTTATTATTATTATTATTCCACCATTTTGAACAGTACCTTGACGCACGGTTTTCCTTTTCCTTGCTCAACCTATAAATTGCCGTCTCTGTCTATAAACCTGAGTTGATAGCAGCACTTCTGTCATCTAGTGTGGTCCTGGTTTTGCACTGCTTTTACTCAAGTATAAGGGACAAATTCAATCCAGACTCAATATTCGAACCTTCCCAGCCACAAACGGTAATAGCCGCCGCGGTGGCTCAATGGTTATGGCGCTCGGCTGCTGACCCGAAAGACGCGGGTTCGATTCCGGCCGCGGCGGTCGAATTTCGATGAAGTCGAAATTCTAGAGGCCCGCGTACTCTGCGATGTCAGTGCACGCTAAGGAACCCCAGGTGGTCGAAATTTCCGGAGCCCTCCCTTACGGCGTCCCTCAAAGCCTGAGTCGCTTTAGGACATTAAAACTCCATAAACCAAACTAAACCAAACATGAGGGTAACAAGTTCAGATGCACTCCCAAACGTCCGCTTCTCAGTGTTGTTGCCACACGCCTGTGAAGAGTGTTCACCGAGAAGACTCAATCAATGGATCGACAGGTCCTCCGTTTATCAATCACAACGCGACTGGTCTCGAACTTGGCTTCAATCTGGGAAACCCCCGCGATGGTCAAAGGAGTTTCTTCGTTCATCAGCTGACCGGCCGGCGCATATAGTCAGTTGCATGCAGAACCCCACGCGAAAAAAACAACTACATGACTCAGAGACAACGGCTTGCTGATCGAGGCAGACCCCAGTCTCAGATAATAGCGAGACAAAGGGAAGACCCGATAACCGCGTCCAATACCGCGCACGTCGTGCCAGCATTTCGACCATTGTCCTCCCAAGAATGCATCCGAAGTCCAAAGAAATAAAAAACAAAAGCATGCGCATTGAGACAAAGCTTTTAAAAAAATTAAGCATCCGCCCCCACCTGTCTTTTATATGACAAATAAAGGGAACAACACATTGTCGAGCATTATTTTTGTTTCAGCGGCTTCAGGTTCAGATGTATCCAGAGCAGTATAGGGATACATGTCCGTGGTGCGGGGCAACCCCCACGTTACATCATACCACATGGGAATGTACACACAATGTAGCGTTCCGAAATAATAAAGACCCAAATGCGGAGCAGTGGGAGGACCGGCTGACCAGCAGCCAGCTTAAGGTCCGAAGGGACCTAGTGAGCCACGCATGCCGGATGGCCAGGGACAGTGGTGCCTTGGACTAGGGGCGCCAACCACGCTCAGCCTGGAAGACATCGGCAGTCTCCGGGCACGCAACCAAACCTCTCAATTGGAACAATAAAGTTTACTCTCTCTCTCAGCCAGTTTCTGCATCGCACATGCATATTCTTTGGGCACTGGCAGTGCCACGCTAAAGCGGATATCGCTACCTTTTATTTATTTTGCAGGGCATTGGCATTGCACAGCAAACGGCCGTTTGATCGCTTAGCCGTCATCAAAAATGGAGAGTACACGTGTATAAGCACCGCCTTAGGGATATGACGCAATAGTTTAGTGGGTTAGGCTTGCTATTCTGAGCTTAGGTTGACACCTTTGAACGCATTTTTCGTTTTCTTTAATTGTTTCAATTTATTGATAAATTACTCATTGAATGTTCTTAATTGCCACCATCAAGCATTGGCTTTTCATTCTGATCCATTTGACACCCCCTTTTAGAATTTGTTTTATTTCTTTAAATAATCAATTAATTACAATGATTTTTTTAAGTAGTAAGCGCCTATCCCACACCAATCAATCATCAATCACTAGAACCACAAATTACCATGATGCGATTTGTTTTACGCAGCCACCTATTATAGGTCGGCGGTTCGAATCCCTGCCGCGAGCTAGGCTCCAACTTAACTAGTAAGTTTATGCTGCCCGAATGACTGACGCAGCCCCCCGAATATTTCCGCCCCGCGGTGCCGACTACGCCGCCGGCTTTACGACCGGACGAGCCATGGCACCGTATACGCTGTCGCGTAAGATACCGTACGGCAGCTTCAGCTGGGATTCGATCCCGCGACATCTTGCTCAGCAGTCGAACGCGGCAGCCACTGGCTCACTACGGGGGAGGTGCAGTGTGCTTCAGTCGTACGATACTGCAGACTAAGATTCGGTGGCGCTAATTTCCACGAAGCACGAAAAAATTGCACCGGATACTTAAGCTCCGCCTTGAGGGTATGACGGGTAGCGTTAATGGGGGGGGGGGGGGGGCGGTAAATTCTCACATATGCGGGGATTGGTCATTCTTGATTTTACACTCGCAGATCCCTGAGAGTCCTCATATATTCCACCCCAGGCGTAGTGGTGCAGCGGTTAAGCGATGCGCCACTGCCCTCGATGGCAGGTGCTGCCACCGGTGGGACTTGTGCGACCCAGGTTGCTCAATTCCCGAGCAACCTCTTGCGACCAATCATTAATGTAGCTGCCACCTGCCACGGTGGTCAGTTCGCTCACAATCCGGCGGGCAGGTTGCGATGACGCCACAAGGTCACGTGACCTGTACGGCCCACTTTGGTAGCTTCTCCGGGGATTTTTCTCTCACAACGTCTGCGACGCCGGATTTTCTGCCATACGGGAGCCTTAACGTTTTCGCGTTTAAATGACAGCGATGGAAGAGGGACTAAACACGCGCCACAACGAAGGCATGCACAGGCCGTTCCATCGCGTCTCCTATCTTCCAGTACTTGCCCTTCCTCATGCTTCCACTTCAAAAACTGAACAAACAAGAAGGAATTGCAGACTCAGGAAAAACTAGCAGCGGAGGCATTCGGCCGGAGATGCGAGCGCGATAACCAAGCCTCCTTATCGGGCGGTCAGTATAAGATCTTGCAGAGGCTGCGTTTCTTCGACACCGTGCAACGCGATAACAGGAAACCCCGCCCGACCCGCCGCGGTGGCTCAGTGGTTAGGCGCTCGGCTAGTGATCCGGAGTACCTGGGTTCGAACCCGACCGCGGCGGCTGCGTTTTTATGGAGGCAAAATGCTAAGGCGCCCGTGTGCTGTGCGATGTCAGTGCACGTTAAAGATCCCCAGGTGGTCGAAATTATTCCGGAGCCCTCCACTACGGCACCTCTCCCTTCCTTTCTTCTTTCACTTCTTTATCCCTTCCCTTACGGCGCGGTTCAGGTGTCCGCCGATATGAGATAGATATTGCGCCATTTCCTTTTCCCCAAAACCAATTATTATTAATAACCCCGCCCGAGACTTCCCACAGGGCGTAAGCCGGAGCATCTACAAGGGTCAGACAGTGTCCAGTCTTCATTTTTATTTAGGATTCCCCCACTTCGCTTCTAACTAAACCCCAATGCCCACTGTTAAATCTGCGGATCCTCCGCACCCTACCTCTTAGCCTAAAGAAAACCGCACATAATTTATTGTCTTAAACCTTGCCGGCAGCTGCGCAAGTATTAGTATACGTTCAAGAACAACTGCGGACAAAAAAGTTTTACTCTTTCACAATGTTTGAAAAAGAAAGCTCTTTTGGAACAGCTTGGTCTCCGCAATACACGAGATTATTGGCTAGTCCAATATATTCAGGGGATACGCCAAGGGGAAGGTTTCATTCAAGGGAGTAATCGCTCATTCACGAAAGTGCCTGAACAGCGAAGTTCAGTGCATGATGCCGCCGCAGGAATCCGCGATGCACTAGGGTTTCGTAATAGCCAGGAGGTGCTCAATTTTCAAAAATGTAGAAGCAAGCAAGAGACGACTACAGATTTGGCGGATAGGGTCAAAAACAGTAGTTTAGAAAAGGGAAGAAAATTCGCAGTTAATCCGAAGGTACTGAGCACGCTAGTAATTAATGGCTAGGTGACACCTGCCACCACCCTGACACAAAGGGGAGGCTAATAATTATCCACCTATGTCTACTGAATCGAAAGACGATTCGGTAAAGCGGCGCTAATGGATAATTCCGTGCATAAGAAAAGCACAAAGCACGACGGAACGCGACGCCTCCCCTGTTCAGAAAATGGTTGAGGCGAGCATTAAAGCCGCAGGATCACACTGCACGGAACTAAACAGGCAGCGTGTGCGCACGTCACCCCGTTATGAAAGGCAAGGTGCGCGTTAGCGGCGAGCCGACCCAGCGCGACAAACCATTCCGCCAGAGATAAAGCCGCAAAGGTATGCACGCGCGAGCCTCGCCACAAACAGAATGGGAGGAAGAGGGGGGGGGGGGGGGGGCGGTTTGTGTGCGTGAGCCATGTGAGAAACCGGTCGCAACCGGTCAACCAGCCAATGTCAAGGGCGGCGCGGACTGCGTACAAACACGGCAACCGACGACGCCCGCAGGGATGTCTGGCATGCGGGCATGCAAATTTAGCCCGCTCCGAGTGGCAACATCTCTGTGAGGCACGTATCTTTGAACATCATCTTCACAGAGATTCTCGGAGAAGAGAGCTCGCATTCCAGTTCACGCCCTTACGACAGATACAAGAGCCAAAGAGCGTGGAACGGCGCAAAGGGACAAACACGTCCAAAACAAGTCCAAAACACGTCCAAAATACGCTACTACTACTACTACTACTATCCTGCTGCGGATGCAAGCTGCTGGTATGGTGGCGCTGTAATGGTACTGCTAAGAATGACTGCACAAAGAGTGGTACAAATTCAATGATTCACTATTGCAACAGGCGCTGCAATCTGTCTGAGGTGATGTATTTATATTTCGCCGAAACCCATGATGTTAAAAAATTGCGGGAATTTGTGAGTTTCACTTTCACAGCAATAAATGTGTTCGCGGAACAGGTTAGAATCACGTGCTTCGAAACGCTCGTTGGTCGATGATTAATACGCCCTGCATTTTTTCCCGCAAAGTAACGGCTGCCTTTAAAGAGGCATTTCCGGAATGGCTGCACCCACGGTTAGCAAGAATGCGGAAAGGGTGTACAGCGCAGTATATACTAGTATATACCGTATACAGTACACCGTACAGTAGATATGGTAGGTGGGGTTTAACGCTAAAAATGGCTTCGCATGTGCTGAGGGAAGCCGTAGTGGAAGGCCGCGAATTAATTTCACCAAGGCCGCGCGAAAAATCTCCAGAGAAGCAATCTGAATAGGCCACCTAAGTCACGTCACTTCGTGACGTCATCGCAACATACCCACCGTGGTAGGTGGCAGTTCAAATAATGATTGGTCGCGAGAGGTTGCTCGGAGATTGAGCACCCTGGGTCTCACAAGCCCCACCGGTGGGCAGCAACTGCCACCGCAGGGCAGTGGCGCATCAGTCGACCGCCGCAGCACTGCGCCAGGACTAGTATGAGGGCTCCCTGCTATCTTATGAGTGTAAAGCAGAGACTGACCAATTAAGAATATGTGGGCATTAACCAATTAACGCTATCGCGTAATACCCTTAAGGTGGAGCTTAAGTGTACCCTACCGTTCTTTAGTTTCGCCCCTACCGAGATGCGCGAGTCGCGGCAGTGATTCGATCCCGTGACCTCGCGGTCAGTAGCCGGACACCAAAGCACTAAGCCACCGGGGTGGGTTGAACCTGCAGTCACTGTATTAAGTATATTGTTGCTGCGGCTGCTGTTACTGCTACTGTGAAAAGAAAGGCATAAAAACATGTCGGACGATTTAGCGCCAAATGCGAATTAAGTGCGCGAGCACTTCGCTTTTCACTTCGGTTTTCAACATCAAGCCGGGCTTCACACAAAGATTGGCGAAATCATGAAGCGATAGCGTTAATGGGGTAAGGCCGTATACACGAAATTGGTCATTCTCCACTTTACATTCACATGTTCCTGGGAGTCCCCATACCACTCCTGGTGCAGTGGTGCAGCGGTTGAGTGACGCACCACTGCCCTGGGATGGCAGGTGCTGACATCGGTGCTTATGAGATGCAGTTTGCTCTTCACGAGCAACCCCTCGCGGCCAATCGTTAATTTAACAGACGCCCACACCAACAGCCCCAGCAGCGAACCGAACGTTCCGGCAAGCAGCTTTAGCGACGTTTACATGAATGCCACTGAAGTCGACTCCAGCCCACTTTTTGAGGGAAAGTGCAAAAGCGTCGAGGAAGAGAGTAGCGGACGAGTCACGCATTTCCTTCTCAAAAACTGCTCTTCTTTCGATGGAGGCAAAACGCAAAAGGTTCCCGTGTGCTGTGCGATGTCAGTGCACGTTAATGATACCCAGGTCTTCGAAATTATTCCAGAGCCCTCCTTATGGAGGAAAAACGCCAAGGCGCCCGTGTGCTGTGCGATGTCAGTGCACGTTAAAGATCCCCAGGTGGTCGAAATTATTCCGGAGCCCTCCACTACGGCACCTATTCTTCCTTTCTTCTTTCACTCCCTCCTATATCCTTTCCCTTACGGCGCGGTTCAAGTGTCCAAAGATATGAGACAGATACTGCGCCATTTACTTTCCCCCAAATCCAATTATTATTATTATTATTATTATTATTATTATTATTATTATTATTATTATTATTCCGGAGCCCTCCACTACGGAACCTCTTTCTTCTCTGTCCTTCCTCTATTCTTTCCCTTATGGCGCGGTTTAGGTGTCCTCCGCCGAGATGTGAGACAGATACTGCGCCATTTACTTCGACCGACCGACCATCCCCCCAAAAAGGGAACTGGAGTCGACTTCTGACATGTAACTGCGGCTCTAGACGCGTGCGATTCGGTTCGGACGCACACATGCAGTCAGCAAACGGCTGCGCAGAATCCATGGGACAATCAGCCGTTTGAGGAACACCCGACGGAAAAAGCTGCTGAAGAGGGGCCAGCCGTAGTATAGTGACTCCGGCGAGGTTCCGACCACTCTTAACCGCGCGGGAGCATGACGCCAAACAAAGCGAGCTCGCTCGGAGCGGGCCAGCCTTGGGGCGCGTATAGTATGCGCACTCCTCAGACCCGCGTGTTTACGTTTCTCGTCTACCTGAGCCGCTCGGCGGATCGAACGCGGTCACCGACGGGGCGCCGCGAAGAGCGTTGTTTGCGCAACGCGAGACTCGTTTAATTGGCCATTGTGAAGAGAGTGGGTTGGTGTACGGGTGCCGTGCATATACTGCGTACACGGACTCACACGTGCCACGTGTTAAGGTAGCGGCATAAGCGCCGCCGCGCCTTCGGCTCCGCTCACGTGATAGAAAGTCAGCGCCCCCAAAGCCCAGCACACAGTGAAGCACACAGTGAAGCACAGCTGGCATGAAGAACGTATAAGGACGTATAGACGGATTCTAGCTGGAGTGCACCATTCAATGAGTAGTTAAAAACGTCAGAGATCGCTGCGGCTACCCGCACTAGAGGAATGAGAAAGCACTGACGCCTCCTCCACACTCGTTGAATCTCTTTACCCCTCAGAGTCCACTGACCTTTGCTTCTAATTATATAATTAATATATGTCAATCAAACTTTTGTTCAATTAATTATCACTCACCAAGCATATTTCAATCCGTTTCAAACTTTATTTTCACTTCTTTCCTATTTTTCCACTATATTGCCGTCCACGGCTGTTTTCCCGTCCACACACTATATCGACGTCCACGCTATTTCGATGTCTTTTACATTATTTGCTCTAATTAATTAACTAATCATCGTAATCACATCAATTTTTTTTCGCATCATCCTCACATCGTCCTCTATCGATCACAACCTTTCGTTTGATGCCATCTCTTCTGAGAAGGTCACAATCGCCGCGGACACGTTTTGGTGGCGCGCTTTGGCGACACGAACCCGTCGACATAGCCTGGAAATGCTTTCGCATTAATACCGATTTCACGAAACGGCAGGCAGAACACGTCTGTTCCATCTAGAGCCCTGCACGAACGAGGGGCATGCCCGAAAGCTCGGGCAAGGTCCGGGCCTGGCCCCGAAAAAAAATGATGCACCGCCGGGCCCAGGTCGGGCTAGGGCCAGTACACAGAGGGGCTGTGTACGGCTTTGGATTTATTACTACACGGGGAATTACACTTGGGGTATTGTTGCATTTTCTTCACGCGAGAAAAATGAAAAGCAATGCTGTTTTTTTTTATACTGCTTCCCAGAACGTCTTAGAAATGAAGGAAATCCGACGCTAAAATATTGCCATTGGTTTATTACCTACTACTTTCCTGTTGACCAGGAATTAGAAAAGCTAATTTGTAGCGTCACTCAAAGTGCTACGGAAAAGTAACTTTGGATGAGTGCGCCTGGCCGCGTTGAACGATAGAAGAGAAGATAAAAAAAAAGTAGAGCCGATTTAGCTAACTTGGCCAAATACGAAGCATGTGCTCTAGCACGGCGTGTTTCATTTCCCTTTCGTTTCGAGCCTCGGTTTTCAAGGCTAGGCTTCAGGCAAAGATCGGCGGAATCGGTGAGTGGGGACCTTAGTGGTTGCACACTATAAAATTTTGGGAGCACTTAATGCACCTGAAGAGGACACTGCAATAGCAGTGTTCTCTGTAACCGTTGAGCACAGATGAAAAAAAAAAAAACGGGTCGAATGGAACAAACTGCACCTATATTAGTACTCGAAAACGAACCGTTATTCCGTTGTGAGGCCAACTGAGGCGTCTGTTGCTCTGCAGTTACTCTCGTAAGGGAGTAGCGGTTGCTCCCAGAAGCCGAAATAACCTCCGCCACACTTTCCGCCCCTTTCTGGCTTTAAGTGTAACCTCCAAGTCATAAAAGACTGAATGGGCTGCTGGCGTTGGTCCTTTTGAATCTGTGACAGCGTCAACATATCCCCCTCCCCCTCTTCTCTGCCAGCTGAAGAACGTCTGAGAAGTGGTTCTCATCGTTGTTATGACCCAAAACAGCTGTCGAGAAGAGTTTTGGCGCACTGCCCGGAAGGCGGCTTGGCGAGGAACACAGCTCCCAAACGAACAACAGCAAAAAAAAAAGCTTCTGAACCGTTGGAGGACCGCTTTCCCACCAACCATTAAGAAAAAAAACACACAAAGGATGCACAACCGAACCTGCTCCAACGCCAAAAGCCACACGTCTGCAAAAGAACGTCTCATTGCTCTTACAGCGTAATCAATCGTTAACCTCCGCAGCACAGAAGTCGGAACAAGCATTACTGTTTCGAACACTACATATACGTGCACTGTTTTTCAGTGCCCGCTAAAGCGACGGCAGGGCAATGCACCACTTCACTGCAGGGCGATTCTAGGGTGAACATCACCCTAACCCCAGAGCCAGGACGAAATTTTTCTTCAAGTATGAAGTTTCTGTGAAAGCTCAATAGATTTCTTTTGTAGCCGTATTGCTACGTTGGTGGATGTCAGTGAGTAATTACTACCTTATCACGACTCTGTCACGACCGATTCCCGATTCCTAATCGTCATATCCAAAGCATTCTCCCCCCCCCCCCCCCGCCTTTTTTTTTACAGGTCTCACGGGTGGCGGAAGTTTGACGCACGAGTGCAGGGGTCGCTGTATGATTACAGTCTTCAAGGCGTATTCACACATCAGTCATTCCAAAGGAGCTTTTTTTTTCTTTCGGATTCCACAAGTTCATAACTGCAAACTCAAGTTCAAATAGGTTGAACTATAAGCATATGACGGTTTAAAAGACACTCCAGGACAACGAGATGTACGAGAGTTTACTCTTAGATGTACAGCTAAATCCAGGGCGTGAAACCCAAAATTTTTTGGTTTCCTACGGAATAAAAAGTCCTGTCTTTTTCCAGCTGTAATCGTACTAGCCCACACGGCAGCAAACATTCTGCGCAATGTGACAGAAAGAGGGGGGGGGGGGGGGGCTTGATATGTGGTCCTCGAACAAGCTCAGATAATTTATCGTTATCCTTAATTCTTGCGCCTAATTCACGAAGAAATGTCTATTGAGACCGCTGAGAGTGCCGAGAAAAAAAGAAAAAAAAGCAGCCCCTTTATGTCGAGGCCACTGAACAGTCAGTGCGATCAACACGTCACGTCGGGCTGTCGTTGCATCATTGTCATCCGTGCAGCCTGCCAACGCACTTAAGATAGCAAGTGTGAGAGAGAGGCTGGACAATCCCGCCCCCCAACTACATTCCTAGCCTGGCAACAGACGCGTTGTCCGACCCCTCGCGAATGGTGGTATTTCATGGCTATAATCAAACGAGACTACTGCCAGTGAACTGCACACAATTTAAGCTAACGTGAGCAAGTAGCTTCAATCATGTTTTTAGGAAAGGGAGTCCTGGAGGTGTATATTCATCAACCGGTGTTAAATTCACACCAGCCCCAAGTACCTTAGGACTAACGAAATGAAGGTGTTCGCGTTTGAACCCGGGCACGCAGTTCACACAACAAACAAACCCGCCGCTGTAGACATCCACACCTCTACGCACATCACATACAGTGGCTCAGGAAGAACCATCAATTGCGTGCAAAGCAATAGAGAGGAGGGGCCCTTACCAGCATTTCAATGGTCTATCTATATATAGAAAGTCCGATACCTTAGTGGTGAGGGGATTTTACTCTATAATATTAATCTATATTCTGGCTATATATCTGACAGTCACTGAAGCTTCAGTAAGACAGCCACGCATCCCAGCCAGTATTTCCCTTCCTCAAAATTCCCTGAATTAGGCCCCAAAATTCCCTATTTCAGGGCCCTTTATATCTGCAACAGCTTGAAAACTCCGTCAAAACTGGGAAAGGTGAGATCATTTCGGTTCCTAAAATTCCCTCATAACTCCGCAAACGCTCCTTCTTCACTAAATTGCACCCATTAAAATCTCCGAAAAAGGGAAAGACTCCCCGATTGAAATATCACTGATCCCGGCCGGTGTGAAAGTGATTTCACTTTCCGGGGCGTCCGGCCGCTAAAGAAAAGTGGTACAGTGGAGGGCGTCACGCGGACGAAAGAGGGATTTTGGGGCTGGCACTGGTCCCGAACGGTCGGCCACTGAAGGACGGGCGTATCGTGTTCCGCGTTCCGACCTGCGAAGACCAAGCCCGCAGTCCGATCTGCTCCCGCTAAATCTTAATTGTTTTAATTGTTTTTTTTGGGGAGAAAGGAAATGGCGCAGTATCTGTCTCATATATCGTTGGACACCTGAACCGCGCCGTAAGGGAAGGGATGAAGGAGGGAGTGAAAGAAGAAAGAGAAATAGGTGCCGCAGTGGAGGGCTCCGGCATAACTTCGACCACCTGGGGATCTTTAACGTGCACTGACATCGCACAGCACACGGCGCTCAATCTGCCAGCTGCCGTATGCATTTCCATCTGACAAGCCGGCAGCGATAACGACGTTGACGATGGGTAATGATGGATGATTATGATATATCGGTAATGCTGGATAGATTATGATCGGCCGCGAAGCGCGCCCTTTCGATGTTACCACCGCGTTCTAAATAGCCCGTCAAAGTAACACTAGTGTAATTATCCATTTAAAAAAAATTCAGGGGGGCACTTTGCTGACCTAAAGCGCGGTGAGGAGAAAGCCTTTAGCGCGGTGTTGCTGCTTGTGTCAGTGATGCGTGGTTAAGATGTTAAGTACACAATTGTTTGTGAATCAAATACTGGAGACACTGGAGGGCGTTTGGGAGGCATCCGTCTGATTCGACGCCTTTCCACAAACACTCTCCAGCGTCCTAGACAAGGAGAACTACGTATGCGTTGGCAGGAAGTAGCGCAGTCGTTAGCATGCGCGGCTGCGGAACGGAAGGATGGTGGCTCGAATCCCATCGTGCACTCAGATATTTTTCTTATCGAGTTGAAGAGCGTAACGGACGGACGGACGGAAGGACGCGAGCATTAGCCATTAAAGGCTTTCGCCTTAAAATTACACGTTCAGATAGTAATGACACTGAACATTAAGAACCCGGTCTACTGGATTCCTAATAGGACCATGCAAGTGCATTTTTTCTACATGTACCGAGGATTCAAAGTGCCGGAATTCATAACTTTCGTGCTCGAGAATTTGAAGACCGCAGCGTCTTAATTCCTGCTCAAAAGCCATCGAGGTGTAATGAGCGACTTGCAGATTGCCTCCTCAGATGTCCACAAGACTGAACTTCACGTCTACGCCAATTAGGGCCATCCAGCCGCATTCCTTCTGTAATGGAGGCTCGAAGTGCGGGAAACTACGAACTGCTGTCCGCAAGCAGGGAACAAGAAACCCTAGACAATAGTCCTTGAATGACACTCTACATAAAATAACTCTCTACGCGATGTGGATACATCGAAATGTTCAGACCCGATGTTTATAGACTATATGAACATCGATGTCTGCACCCGCTTCATTGGCGACTTCGCGCTCTCCCATTCTTTTCGATCTTCCATCCCTTTCCCAGTGAGGGTAGCTCCACTGCTCACATCTCTACATAAACAATTTTTTTCCCTCAATGCACTACTAATAACCGGTTTTATTGTGCTCTGGTGCCGGTTTCTTAAGATAGAGTATTTTTTTATATTCTGTTTATCGCGATGGCGTCCGCCCTCTGTAAATGCCATTACAGGAGTGACCGCATAAACTCGGAATGTACGATGCCAGTAAACGCCATGAAACCAAGCGTGCAACACACATAAGCTAAAGGCTCAGTACGAAGGACAGAAGAGTTAATCTGCACAGCGGCTCGAATTCTAGTATCGGAAAACGGCATTCCTGTCCCCGTATTGTAACACTGTGCTGCATTATGTAGTACGTTTAGGGGTAACATTGCTCTGCGATTACTCTCACCACCCCGCTATGTAATATCACTTCGGAACGCGGTGAGCGGCGAACAACGCAGCGCACATCAAAAGCGCGTTCCCCACGAAGCTTGCGGTTTGCTGCCCGTTCGTTCGGCGCGGAAGCTATGCTGGCGTCCGTGGCATCGGGTTTGTCGAGAACGATGTGCCGACGAACTACGACTGCAACAAGTCCCTCGCTTTTCGGCAAGGCGCCTGGCAGCGCTTCTACGTGGTTTGCCGCTCCGCGCGTCCGTTTCACCGCACGTAGCAGAGCGATTTGTCTAACGGGCAAGGCGTCGCGCCGAACGGGCGATGGCGTTCCGTGGACTCCCTGGCAGTGCTGCAACACGCTGTCGCGTTCCGATCTTAAAGGCGAAGCTTAAGCGTCCTCCAATGTTTCATCGTCAATGCCAATTTACCAAATGTACGCCGGCGGCCTATGCTCCAGTGCCGTGTTTCGGCCACAACGTCGTGCACGCCGACGCATCTCTCTGACACTACCGCCACACAGCTCAAAGCGCGCATATTAGTTTCATAGTAGCATTAGTTAGTGAAGGAGACGATGTGCAATGCACATCGCGAGAATGTGTTGCAGCGTAATACGAGGATACCCGCCGCGGTGGCTCAGTGGTTAGGGCGCTCGACTACTGATCCGGAGTTCCCGGGTTCGAACCCGACCACAGCGGCTGCGTTTTTATGGAGGAAAAACGCTAAGGCGCCCGTGTGCTGTGCGATGTCAGCGCACGCTAAAGATCCCCAGGTGGTCGAATTATTCCGGAGCCCTCCACTACGGCACCTCTTTCTTCCTTTCTTCTTTCACTCCCTCGTTTATCCCTTCCCTTACGGCGCGGTTCAAGTGTCCAACGATATATGAGACAAATAGTGCGCCATTTCCTTTCCCTAAAAACCAATTATTATTATTATTATTAATACGAGGCGTGATAAGCTGCGTCGATAGCATAATGTTCTCGTGCAGTGGCCGGCGAAGCTCGTCTGTTCGCGCCGCTGCGGGTTCGAATCCCAGTCGCAACGAAATTTAGTTATTTATTTATGGATTGCCCAATGTCACCCCGAAGGTGAACCTTCACACACACACACACACCGGTCAGCCGGTTTGACCTTGCCGAGTACTGCTTCCACATTAGAAATTGCTGAAAAGCTCTGCCCTGAACACGGAAGCGGCAGGACGCGAAACAGAACTGCTATGGTTATTGGCATCGACAATAATACATTACCAATATGAATGACAGTTTAACGCCCGTGCTACAAGACGTTTCAAACGTCTTTGAACCGGATGTCATTCAACTCAAGTGCCACTCACGCGCACCTACACGAAGTTGTATTAAAGGCCTTCGGCTGGAATGACATTCGAGTTCGACGGAGGATCGCGAAGATCACGCGAGACTTTCAAATGCCTTCGATATGCGTTAGCGTGTCTTCGTGCGTTTATTTAGTGCTCTAAGATTTATGAATGCTTATGCGCTTCAAGTTGCGAAATTTTACTCACACAAGACATGCGAGCAGTTTTTTTCTCTAATTATTGGGCCAGTGGTGGCGACAGAACACGGCGGCCACGCAGTTGAAAAAAAAAAAAAAACGCGGCTGTTCCGCGATATCTCACATTCCTAAACTGAAGGCCTTCATGGGATGCGTGCGTTTCCATCACAAATCATGTTCGTAAAAGCCGAGATAACACGAAAAACGAAAGAACGAATGACTACGTCGTCACAGGAAGTGGGGGAGACTATCGTTGTCAAACATTGAAGAAAGACAGATGCCCAGTGCTCCCCCCCCCCCCCCCCCACTAACTTCCCTATTATGTTATTAAGTTAGGCTATTAAATATATGTTATTAAGTTAAATCTATTAAGTTAACTTCCATATCTTTAGTTCTCCACTCTCTCTCTCAAGTACTACTCGCGCGCAAAATAAAGCGCAAAATACAAGTGTTAGCAATGCACCGAACACAGTTACATTATATGTGACAGTTAAACAGGATACAATCCGATAGTTACATTCTGGCGGTCGCCTCAACACGACGGCTTGGTACTGCGAATGTGATCTCGACAAGATAATAATAATTGGTTTTGGGGGAAAGGAAATGACGCAGTATCTATCTCATATATCGTTGGACACCTGAACCGCGCCGCAAGGGAAGGGATAAAGCAGGGAGTGAAAGAAGAAAGGAAGAAGAGGTGCCGTAGTGGAGGGCTCCGGAATAATTTCGACTACCTGGGGATCTTTAACGTGCACTGACATCGCACAGCACACGGGCGCCTTAGCGTTTTTCCTCCACAAAAACGCAGCCGCCGCGGTCGGGTTCGAACCCGGGAACTCCGGATCAGTAATCGAGCGCCCTAACCACTGAGCCACCGCGGGGGGTATCTCGACGAGATCAAAGCGCAGATTCCTATAAACGGGAAGCTTGAAAAAAAAGGCGAGTTCGAATTAACGAAATTTCGCCATACAGTATGTACATGACTAGCCCACCTGCAACACTAACATTCTGCATGTAAAGACAGCAAGTTCGACGGCCCTCACGGTAAACTACATACATGTCCGAATGATTTTTAGTTTATGGGGGTTTAACGTCCCAAACCGACTCAGGCTATGAGGGACCACGCAGTGAAGGGCTCCGAAAATTTCGACCACCTGAGGTTCTTTAACGTGCGCCGACATCGTACAGTAAACGGGCTTCTAGTATTTCGCCTCCATCGAAACGTGACCACCACGGGATCGAACCGGCGTCTTTCGGCTCATCAGCCGAGCTCCGTAAGCACTGAGCCACCGCGGCGACACATGTCCGAATGTAGTTGTCTTTGTAACGTTACACGGTACCACAGTTAACTACATACATGTCCTCCGCATGAAGTTTCTTTTGTAACGTTACAGTGTATTTTCAGTTAAGAGGACATTATATTTAGAGGACGAAAGCTGTCCGTTCGAACAAACCGGACGTTCGAATTAAGCTGGTTCCACTGACGAAGTTTAGAAGACGAAAACTGTCCGTTCGGATTAAGCGGGTTCCCACTGACGAAGTTTAGAAGACGAAAGCTGTCCGTTTGAATAAACTGGACGTTCGAATTAAGAGGGGTTCAAACTGACGAGACAGACACGACCCAGTTCAAAGGATGCCCACACAGTAAACAGCTGCATGCATGCACATGTCAGGCCGAAGCAGCGGGGTGCATGGTGTTCCTCACCTGTACGGTCTTCTGCACGGCCGTGGCGACCACCCCGTCCCCAGTGGGCGTGATGGTGCCCTGGGTGTCGCCGTTGGCCTCGCGCTTGCTCTTGCGTCGCTTAACCTTGTCCTTGGGGGCCGGCGTGATGTCCGCCGACCGCTGCTTGCCCATCTTCTGGCCCATGGCGACAGCCGCGCGATTTCCGCGAGCCTTCACTCACTCACTGCAAAGACAAAGACAGAAGAGAAAATAATTGGAGAGGGATCAGTCGATATCCGTTGATTTATTCGGAGTACCGTATAGGACCTTTGGTGAGGGTCTATGACCCAGTCGCTGTAACGAAACTGCTTATAACTAAATAATCGATATAGCGAAGGAATGACTATTCCCCTTAGAAGCTCGGTCAACACGGTCTGTAACGAAGCTACGGCTATAACGAAGTAATCGCCAGGCCCCTTCAGCTTCGTTATAACGGGGTTCTTATTTCAAACTGGTGTTTCGGGCCACAATACTTATGATGCACAAGTATGATCCCCTTATATTTACGAGCACGCTGTGCGACTTCAGTCGCACGTTAAAGAACCCTAGGTGGTCCAAATTAATCCGGAACCCTCCACTACGGCGCGACTTTCATTCATTTTACCCTCTCCTTCACCTTTTCACGCACGGCGCGGTTCGGGTGCGCACCGTGAAGGGGGAGGCACATACAACCTTTACCTTGCACCGATAGCCTCCAACTATTAAAACATCCTGGACTGTCCACCCCTCCTCTGAGCTGAAGAAGCAAGTGACCGCGATCAGCCGTACTGCACCCGCACTCATGGCCTCCGTGCGTGTATACAGTGACCTACGGGTCCACATCAGTGTGGCATATATGACAACAGATGGCAGCACATTTTCGACACATGCCGATCCCGGTCTACGTGGTCATCGTGGTACACGGCCACCGTGGTTAATTAACGTTCGTACTGGTTACTGTGCAAACGCGGATAAAACGTACTATGCACCTTTCAAAATTTATCCTCCTAGGCTTAGCCATACTGCCACTGGGCGTTGAGAGCAGCGTTCAGAGTGCCATATTTCACAAAGACAGCGTACTGCGCATGCGTGTTAAATACAATGTACAGGAGCCCAAATATTTAAACACCTTGCTCGAGCGCCGACGTTTCTGTGCGCCAGCGTTTATGACGTAGAGCCGAATTGCAAACAGGCTGAGGCTGAGCTGATGCTACCACCGCCCCCCTCCCCATAAAAAATTAAACAATATTACTTACGAGCCTGACAATTAATGCGTGCACCGCGCCTTAGTTTTTTAGCAACATCGCCTTATGACTTTCCATTAGATCCATTTCTTGCCTCTTTAAGAATATGTAGAATATGTGGGGTATTTTGATAGCTGTTGCCAACTGCCGTGAGCACGGCCTGTAGAGCAGCTTAACTTGAAACGAGATTACACAACGCCCTTATAGTTTCGGGGCCACGCTGAAGCTGCAAAGATTAGATCTCGGAAGTACGCATAGCGTTGATAACTGCCCTTTCTACAGATGAAAAAAGCGTTTACATCAGGAAGTAACCAAACAGGGATCCATGCTCTCTGGCTTATCTCTGAGACTACACGCGTTAAGCCTATCTTTTGGCGTTACAGCATTGTTTTTTCGGAACATAAAATACGACCAAAATCATAGGCCTACTCCCGCTCCCATCTCGTCTCAAGTGCGCTAATAAGGGATGAAGTCATTTAGACGGAGCAGTGCAGCAGACGATGGAGCCAGCTGTTCGCGCACAGTGAGCATGCACCTGTTTACAACTCGGCTCCACTGCATGGCACTGACGCACTGAATTGTCGCCTCTCGCGCAACGTGGTTAAATACTGGAGCGCCTGTACTTTGTCAGTCAAGTTTATAAACAACGAAAAATATCGTATCGCCGTCGATAAATTCTCCATCCCAGAAGTGGGCAAGGAGTATGGAAGTTTACACTTTGTTATTTGCTTTTTTTTAGCATTGGACAAACCAAAGGGCACAGGTGTTCTCAACAAACAAAAACAATTATTATGATAGCAGGTGCAAATTACAATATTGTGGTAAGGAGGGCCATTATGATGTGATGATGCTGATGGATATTTACGGCGCAAGGACATCTGTGGCCAAGGAGCGCCGTGGAACAAGGTCTTTTACTTCTACTCAAGGTGGGGTCCGGGACCCGTTTCCCAAGAATTTCACCCTAAAGAAGCCTAGCACTAGGCAGGCGAAAGCATGTACCCGTTTTATCACGGGTGGGTGCCCGGCGGCACTGGGGATCGAACCCCGCACCTCCCGCATGCGAGGCGAATGACCATAATTTACCGAAGTCTAGCGACGGAACATTGTAATAGTAGCTTTAATAATAATAGTAAATTGGTTTTTCGTGAAAAGAAGTGGCACAGTATCTGTCTCACACCTCGGCGGACCCCTGAACAACGCCGTAAGGGAAGGGACAAATGGGGGGGGGATCGAAGCCATGTAAAATACGCTACAGGCAGCATGTCGCCATAAAAGTTGCGCTTATGCGGCGGGAATTTGATTGTGAAACGTTAAAAAGAAAGAGATAAGGAAGCGCATTCCACTTTCCCCCTCTCCATACATGACCGCCTGAAGTAAGAGTGGAGGGAGCAAGACTTCTTTCTCCCCTCCTCCTACAGTGAGCGAACGATGACCTACAGAGGCACAGGTGCTGCCACCTCTCGATTGAAGCGGCAGGTACGAAATTGCCAACCCCCGGAAGGTTCCACGAGACGGCGTTGCGAGCGCTTTCTTTCGGCGACGTCCCGAGGCACGGCACAGGTTTCGATCATTTGTTGACTGCCTTTCGCCCCCTTCACATTACCCTCACGGCGTGGTTCGGGCGTCCACCTAACGCGACATAGTTACCGTGTGTTTCCTTACTTTGTAATTTAACCTAACACCAATGGTAGCAATGAAGTTGCTCTCGCTCGGTAGGGCTAGCACAGGCTGGTAGGTTGAAATTTTTTTTTTTTTTGAGGAATGCAAATGGCGAAGTAACTGTGTCGCTTCTCGGTGGCCACCTCAACCGCGCCGCGAGAGAAGGCGGGAGTGAAAGAATAAAGAGAGGAGGAAGGTTTGGTTTATGGGGGTTTAACGTCCCAAAGCGACTCGGGCTATGAGGGACGCCGTAGTGAAGGGCTCCGGAAATTTCGAACACCCGAGGTTCCTTAGCGTGCACCGACTTCGCACAGTACACGGGCTTCTAGAATTTCGCCTCCATTGAAATCCGACCCCGCGGCCGGGATCGAACCCGCGTCTTTCGGGTCAGTAGCTGAGCGCCACACAGAAAGAAGTGCTCGAATGGAGGGTGGCGGTGGTGGACACAACTTGGTACGAATTTTATATATAACGAAGCGTGAGTGGTGCCCTCCGTCCTAGACCCATGGAGGCTGCTGCCGCTCGGGCCCTGAGGTTCGGCTGCTCGTCGAGGTGCGAGCTGGGCAGCACCTCCGCGCACTGCTCATGTGCCGGGAATTGTATTTTCCACAACGTTTCTTTTTTACATGCCTAAACTGTGATGTAAACTTGAGTGTTCTCCGAAGAGGGCTATGTGTGATGGCTAGTGCTGATTAGTGCCACTGATCAGCAGTACAAATTAAAAAAAAAGAAATATTTCCCTATGAACCTTGGTTTCGGTGACTGTTAGCTTCCTTCCTATATGTACATAGTTGGAAGTATCTTGTACGTTAACTAAGGTCAGGGTATTTGTATATAATTGTCGCTACTTTGCAGTGCTGTAATTCGACCACCTGAGGAAAAATTGGTAAAATTTAAAATCGGTTCTTGGGGAAAGAGAATGGCGCAGTATCTGTCTCCGATATCGGCGAACACCTGAACCGAGCCTGAAGGGAAGAGATAAAGGAAGGAACAGGTACCGTAGTGGAGGGCTCCGGAATAATTTCGACCACCTGGGGATCTTTAACGTGCACTGACATCGCACAGCACACGGGCGCCTTAGTGTTTCGCTTCCATCGAACCCCAGTACACCGGATAAGTAGCCGAACGCCTAACCACTGAGCCACCGCGACGGGTTGGTGTTTTAACGTTCCCTGAAGCCACAAGGGCGCGTTTTGCCTCTATCGCCGCGGACATGTTCGAGCACGGGTGCATGAACTATTGAAACGCACTACGTTTCCCGACGCTTTTTACCAAATTCGGGTACAACGACGACATTGACATATTTCTGTCTGCAATTAATCGCCAGGTGCATTACAATGTGCTAGCCGCCAAACAGTTGAACATTGCATAAATAAATCGAACAAACAGCGCGCGACCTACTTCTGCAGGCGCTGTACGTGATGGCGGTTAGGCTTTTTCAGTAACAATCCGCAGCTGGATCTTTTCGCTCAAACATGACTTTCAGCACGTGTTCTTCAAATTACGGCCTTGCAGCATCCTTCTTTTATGTAAGGTCCTTTAAATTTGACCACATCGGCCAGCAAACGCACGAAGTATTGCTAAATTGCTTTTGGGGAAACGAAGAAGGCATCAGCATTTGTCTGACCTCTCGGTGGACACCTCAACCTCGCCTTTAAGGAATGAATGAAAGAAGCGCGAAAGAGGCACCGTAGTGGAGAGAGCTCAGAAATATGAACGCGATAGCGTTAAGGTTACCCGCCGCGGTGGCTCAGGGTAGTGCGGTGGTGGTGGTTTTATTAAAAATAATAGTAAAAAGGAAGGAAAAGATTTTTGCTAGCCCCGGCATCTGCCATCGATACTGAAGCACCTGAGCTGGGGCAGCGGAAATAAAGGATAGCAGGCAGAATGGAGAAATGAAATGAAAGAGGTGAGGGGACAGGAAGAGAGGATAGGGGGAGAAGTAATATGTACAAACTATTTACACAATAAGAAATGTGTCCAGGTTGTGCGCGTGATTAGTTCATTTTAGAGGAATTAAATCACACACGCGCACAGCACTGTGTTGGTTACAACTGGAGTGGGGGCGTCCAGTTATTAATCGTTCAAGGTAGAACTCGCGGAGCGTTCGGTCAATGACCAATTACAAACTGCAATGACCAATTACAAACTCTAATTTTTTTAATTACCATCAGGCCGACGGCTTTTCGACCGATCGAGCTGTATACGCTGTCGCTGCTGCTGTTCTTGCTGATAGGAAGAAAGAAAAGGAAAGTGCACGGGCCTGCCTACTAGCTCAAGCCGAACCACGCTCGCTGCAGCGTGCTAGAAGTAGGAGTGGTCAGTGCACGCTAAAGATCCCCAGGTGGTCGAAATTATTCCGGAGCCCTCCACTACGGCACCTCTATCTTCCTTTCTTCTTTCACTCCCTCCTTTACCCTTCCCTTACGGCGCGGTTCAGGTGTCCGCCGATATATGACAGATACTGCGACATTTCCTTTCCCCCAAAACCAATTATTATTATTATTATTATTAGCATAGGAGAGCAAAGATAGAAAGAAAAGGCGCGCGCTATTAGGCCCCGTGCCGATCCCGGATGCAGTGCAATACCGGGCCGATCCGTGCCAGAGTGCTTCAAGCACACCGCCATAATCCAAAAATAAGAATATCTTGGGTCCAAGGACCCGCAGCAGATATTAAATCAGGTATCAGGTCGGTAAAAGAGGCGCCGTAGTGGAGGGCACCGGATTAAATTAGACCACGCGCACTGACATCGCAAGGTCGATAAAAGAGGCACCGGAGTGGAGGGCACCGGATTAAATTAGACCACGCGCGCTGACATCGCAAGGTAGGTAAAAGAGGCACCGTAGTGGAGGGCACCGGATTAAATTAGACCACGCTCACTGACATCGCAAGGTCGGTAAAAGAGGCGCCATAGTGGAGGGCACCGGATTAAATTAGATCACGCGCACAGACATCGCAAGGTCGGTAAAAGAGGCGTCGTAGTGGAGGGCACCGGATTAAATTAGACCACGCGCATTGACATCGCAAGGTCGTAAAAGAGGCGCCGTAGTGGAGGGCACTGGATTAAATTAGACCACGCTCACTGACATCGCAAGGTCGGTAAGAGGCGCCGTAGTGGAGGGCACCGGATTGAATTAGACCACGTGCACAGACATCGCAAGGTCGGTAAAAGAGGCGCCGTAGAGGAGGGCACCGGATTAAATTAGACCACGCGCATTGACATCGCAAGGTCGTAAAAGAGGCGCCGTAGTGGAGGGCACTGGATTAAATTAGACCACGCTCACTGACATCGCAAGGTCGGTAAAAGAGGCACCGTAGTGGAGAGCACCGGATTAAATTAGACTACGCTCACTGACATCGCAAGGTCGGTAAAAGAGGCGCCGTAGTGGAGGGCACCGGATTAAATTAGACCACGCACACTGACATCGCAAGGTCGGTAAAAGAGGCGCCGTAGTGGAGGGCACCGGATTAAATTAGACCCCGCGCACTGACATTGCACAGCACCCAACTTCTGAAGCAAGGCGAAACCCCTGCTCGGACGGAAAGAACACGAACACGTGTCTAACAGTGTGTCACTGTGCCCGCGACGCGCCGTGCCTTCACCCTCCCAGCACTCCCGTTTCGCCGAGCACATTTAGGTTCTTTTAGCCGCGCTCTCGCCGCGTGCAGCTGCTGCTGCCTGCGGAAATGAGGCAGACTGCACTGGCTGCCTCGTTTCCAGCTCTCCGGTGCAGACGTGTGCACACGCGCTGCAGGCACAGCATTGAGGCTGATGCGCCTACCCAGGTTGAACCCGACCGCGGCGGCTGCGTTTCGATGGAGGCGAAACGCAAAGGCGCCCGTGTGCTGTGCGATGTCAGTGCACGTTAAAGATCCCCAGGTGGTCTAAATTATTCCGGAGCCCTCCACTACGGCAGCTCTTTCTTCCTTTCTTCTTTCACTCCCTCGTTTATCCTTTCCTTTACGGCGCGGTTCAGGTGTCCAACGATATATGAGACAGATACTGCGCGATTTCCTTTCCCCCAAGACTAATTATTATTATTATTATTGCTTCCCAGGCAGTAACAATAATACAGGCAGATAGTAACAGAAGCAAATGGAGTTGAACCTGGTTATAACGAAGTTGAAAGGTCCCTGCGATTACTTCGTTATAGCCGTTGCTTCGCTATAGCCGACACTGACCGAGAATCCATGGGAAATCGTCATTCCTTCGTTACATCCCTTGTACAGCGTTCCTTATAACGAGGTTCGACTGTACAAAAAGAATAACAGTACCAATATTCTTAGTATTATTATTGAGCACTTTTATATTTCAGTTTTTATGCTTTCCATGCCTGATTTTACACACTACGAGAAGATTAAACAGAAGCCACGTTCCACTAAAATAACGGGCAAAGCATGTTCCAGCCAAGCTATTACGAAGGGAACGACCTTTCGCACCTACATCCTGAAAAAGCAGCGACATGCCGCAACTGCTAATCAAGCATGTCAATTTCATCTCTATTCAGAATAAGGACATTGAGGCATTTTTACTGCCGTTATCCTGACGCATCGCCACCACCTGCGGTTCTTTAATGTGCACTATAATATTGCACAGTACACGGGCATCTAGAATTTCGCCCCCGCCGAAATGCGACCACCGCGGCAGGGATCGAACCGGCGTCTTTCGAGTCAGCAGGCGAGCATCGTAACCAATGAGCCACCGCGGCGGCTCCAAACCCCTCGTGTATACACGGTGAACTTTTTCGAAGTATATATATAATTGGTTTTTGGGGAAAGGAAATGGCGCAGCATCTGTCTCGTATATCGTTGGACACCTGAACCACGCCGTAAGGGAAGGGATAAAGGAGGGACTGAGAGAATTAAGAAAGAAAGAGGTGCCGTAGTGGAGGGCTCCGGAATAATTTCGACCACCTGACCTGGGGATCTTGAACGTGCACTGACATCGCACAGCACACGGGCGCCTTAAGCATGTAAACAACACAGGACACAGCTGACGCGGCCTGAACACGCAACAACTGCTACCCTAACAAACACATAGCGTCGAATACATACAGCGCCGACAGATGGGCTCATAGACAGGTTGCCCTGGAAAAACTGCGGCCTTCAAAAACAAAAATAAAACAAGCAACATCGCGATGGAAGTACATAAGTTAGCATATGCCGCCGGTGAGCTCGCGTATTAACCCAAGAAACCATCATATCTAGTCCGCGGAACGCGTGTGAGAGAGAGAGAGATTGAGAAACTGGTGTAGTTGCTTGACGCATGAGAAAATCAGACGGCGAAGCGTGATGCATAATATTTGGCCCGCGCATGCATGCAGTTTGAGCAGGAATGTATGCGGTAAATACCAGAATACAATAATAATAATATTAATCTTAATAATAATAATAATAATTGGTTTTTGGGGAAGGAAATGGCGCAGTATCTGTCTCATATATCGTTGGACACCTGAACCGTGCCGTAAGGGAAGGGATAAAGGAGGCAGTGAAAGTAGAAAGGAAGAGGTGCCGTAGTGGAGGGCTCCGGAATAATTTCTACCACCTGGGGATCTTTCACGTGCACTGACATCGCACAGCACACGGGCGCCTTGGCGTTTTTCCTCCATAAAAACGCAGCCGCCGCGATCGGGTTCGAACCCGGGAACTCCGGATCAGTAGTCGAGCGCCCTTTTTCAATACCTTACTCGTGGTGTCAAAAGCTAGGCGCGCGAGTTAAATGCGGAAAAATTCGCTAAATCGAACCAGCCAGGCATTTGCTGCGCATGCGCAACTGACAGCGCGCCTCCGCTATGCTAAAGACTCCTCCATTGTCGGTTCGAACGCTCCGCGTCTCCTGTTTGGATTATCTCTCGTGTGAATGCTTTTCAGGAGGCAGACAGTGTAGTCGGACTCGTCGTGACGTCACGGGCTCGTCCGCGAGCTCGTGTGAATGAAGAATCGCAGACGCGTGACTTACACCCCGTTCGGTCTCTGTACAGTCGAACTCCAACGTCGCCTTATTTGGGCATATAACGTAACGCCTCTTGCAGCCGCAGGGCGCAATCCCGCTATCACCGTAAACCGTTGTCCGCACGGAGAACACATGCACCATGCACAGCGGATCTCGGAGGCTTAATAAATTATATTTTCTCGGCGATAAGTAAGTTCAATTTTTGCTGCCGGCTAGCGTCAACAGAGCCAGAAAGTTCCTGAGAATCAATTTTTGCAGAGCAAAATAACTTGGCAGCGGCTTACCTTGGCTAACCCTGGAATACAGCGAAAAGCAAGCACGCCTGCTAAGCGTCTGAGGATCGTCCATGGCAGCTCCGCTACACGCTCGCGACCAGAGGTGGGCATTTGACCTCAGAAATCTCAACCTCACCTCAACCTGAAGAATTTGCCGACCTCACTCAGCCTCAACCTCATCGGTTGAGGTTGAGGTCTCATTAGACGCCCTCACCTCACTTTTCCTGAGGCCACTGCTGACCTCACTCAACCTCAACCTCAAATTGTGGGGTTGAGGTCGGCTGCTCGACCTCATAAAACAAACGAAAAACAAAACAAAGAAGTTTTTCAGTTAGAAACAATTCTGAGAATACTGTGAGACAGGAAAACCAACATGCTGGTGGTATTATTTAATAAGGTATGTACAGACACTATTCATGTGCACGCAATAGGAGAAGCTTATAATCTGGGATGAACCCTCAGAGAGTATATGGCCTGCGGGCAGGGGTGTCCCATACGCGGTTACCACCAGTACGTCGGTGAGTACTTTATATGTGTCAATATTTGGCAACCTGCTTCGTGCATACTTGTTCGTATTGGAAGCCTCTCGCTCATTCACGCACGAACCGGCAATTGACAAACACAGCCCTTCTGCACCATCTACCAGAAATTGGGAGGAGGGGGAGGTATTCATGATACTCCTTTAAGGCTTGAGAATAGTTACCGAATATAATGAAACTGGTCGTCGATATACTTTCCAATGCGACGGTTATGCAGACACATACCAGTATATTTCGATTTTTTAGCTCAATCTGGCATAGCGAGAATGCTCTTCTCAGGCCTCTTTACGTTGCCTTCGAAAACACTTAACAAGCTGCGACCGTAGTACACCAACAGAGGCATGTTGTATTTATGTCTGTGCAGAAGCGAGCGGCTTCTTTTATTAATGCGAAAGCATTAGATGGCGCACTTTCAAGGTCATATTCGGAAAACAGTCCGCAAGAAACGGCGCCATACGACGTCACGAGCCGAAGAGTTACGTGACGAATACGATGACGTCACATAATTAATTAACGGTACTTTATACAATTACGTAACGATAAGACTAATTAGTGCTGTCATCATGTAAGTATGACGTCATACCAGGTCACGTGACAGCTAGGTAATATGCCATCTAACCTAGCCACGTGACGACGCTGTAATATGACATCACATCTACTCTCGAGACAACGATGTAATTTCTCGTCATACCAGGCCTCCATACACCCCCATTTCAAGATCCATATGGATCCCACATTACTACACATGCGCACATGACGCATTACAAAGAGTGCCAGTCCACATTAATGACATTCGGATCGTCCAGCAGGTAAACACGCCAGTTCTCATGTATGATATACTGCAAAGATCATGCAACGACACATGCCTTTGACTCTCGAGATGATGGCGATGATGATGATTTTAACAGTGTATCCTTATGAGCCCGGGGAAGTCTGATATACCACTACGAAATTAAAAGTTGCCAGAATATTTATTAAATATTGTCCATTACCCAGGAACCGAATACAATTATTGTGCGGGAAATTAGGAATACCAGCAGCTGATAGTTAAGGATAACGTGCTAATGTTATTGGGAAGCAAAGACCCTCCTCCATTTCCGCCACTTCCAGGTGGCGATGGTAATGGTTTCGAAATCCTTGGAATTCTCCGATGACTCGGTGAACCCGCTGCATTTTGAAAGAAAGGGCTAGATTACGTCTTCGAACACTGTGCCAACCATTAAATTTACACAGGTGAAAGCAACTGGCCTAGAGTGGGGAGCGTGAACCGCTCTCTCTGTAGAAAGCACCATGGCTCTCCGCTCAAATTTCCCCGCAGCGAAATCTTTTTCCGAGCACCCCCCGCCTCATAACACCCCCCCCCCCCTTCCCCTCCCCACCGGGAGAAAAAAAAACGCGTAAGTACTCATACGCCTCAACAGAATTTTGTGTACCATTTCGTCAACCAATCTGAAACAAAGTGCTTTAAGTCAATCACTTGTTTCCTTCAATACTGAACTAATCAATGGTACGCCAGTATCCTCGACGTTTTTTTTACCAACGAGCACCGCGCGAGCATTCTGCGAAGCCGTTTAAGGTGAACGATGGGTCTCTGCAAAATAGTTAAAGGAAAGATAACGTGTAGTGCCTGGCCGTCTGCAAGGCAGGCCGCCAACCTAACTGATCCCATACGAGAAAAAAAAAAGAGAATGAATAAAAACAGACAAAAAATCACACACTAAAACAGAAGCAAACAACAGTGTGCCCCATTAAACGTCATGTCAGAAGGTTTGAAACGGCGACTCAGCAGCACAGCGCCAGCACGTAATCAGTTCTATTCACACATCTTCATTTAAAATAAAGTAAAACGAATCAGCTACCACATCACCATACATTCATTATAGTTTTGCATTTTTCCGCCGCTGCAACACCGCTATGCTGGCGCGTTCGCCTCGTGTTGCGGTGTTTCGACATAATAAGCGAATTTCCGAGAAGGAACAAGGAACCGGAGACCAAAAGAGAGGTTATTCGGAAGGATAAAAAAGTGAAATTATATTTGCATCTGCTTGAATTACGGAACGGGAATATACAGAGTTAGTGCGAGATTCGAAAGGGGAAGTCGCCGATCAAAAGCTTCGACGGTGTTATATAGGTTTTTCAGGCTTCGTACTTTTTTAATTAAATCTGCAGGTGCCCTTGTTAGCAACCACCTGAATCACATTTTCTCGCCTGTGCCGACTTCTCCAGTTTCTGTTTAGTCAGCTTGTAATGTACAGCGGGATCCCCTTTACTCGACTGCAAGGCAAGAGCCATGACGTCAGCGCCGTCAACGATCATGAACACGAAGCAGTCTTGCTGGGGCCATCGGCGCGTCGGCGAATTTATTGCGTGCTGGTTGGAGTGAACTTATTTGTTTTGCGGCATCAAACAAAGCTACCTCGGGTCAACGTGGGTTACGTGCTTAGCGCGCTCCCGGGAGTTTGAGCCGACCGGCAGGCTGCCGGGTGCTGCGCCAGTGGGGCAAGGGGGAGGGAGAGTGGCGTGCTGTGACAGTAACACTCCTTCCGGGAAGACCAGAGGGGTGCGTCTTCCTCTAGGCTCGGATTGAACGGACATCACGGCGCAGCACTGGAAGCTAAGAGGGAACTGTGGAATCCGATTGTCCAAACAGGGGAAACCGAACACCAAGCGTCATTGCATGAACACTGCGGTGATGCGCTGCAACTCCGCTTCGGAAGCGGCACTCGTCGGAGTAAGACGTGGCAACTGCAAAAAGTCTCGACCTCAAAATTTCGACCTCACTGAATGACGACCTCACTCAACCTCAAAACTCAGGCATGAGGTTGAGGTCTCATTTGCTGGCCTCACTCAGAAAATTTTGAGCCGTCCCGGACCTTACCTCAACCTCACCTCACGATGTGAGGTTGAGGTCATTTTGAGGTTGAGGTCGACCTCATGAGATTGCCCACCTCTGCTCGCGACAGCCATTCTATACATACACAGACGACAACGTGGCTATGACGTGGTATCGAATGGCCTTACGACACCCCCCCCATCGGATGTCATCACGTGGCTCCACATCACCCCATCCGATGTTCTTAAGGTCAAAGGTAAGCCCAAAGGCTACCCAATGTCAAAGGCCAGAGGTCAACTTAAGGTCAAGGGTTATACACCATAACTGTACCACATATGGTCACACATGGCTAACGTGGTTGGGCTGAAGGTCGTTCAAGGTCGCTCTCCGGCTTACGCGACGACTGCTTTACCTAGCGTAGCGAAGCTTTTTCGCTGCATAATTTGATGGAGCATTTCCTCAGTGTCCCTTTAAAAAAGAACCAAGTGCTTGTTACAAGCTCCTAACCGGCGCATACTAACTCCGCCAGATACAGTGGGAGGAACCAATGAGCCGGGAGAGGAACGGGTGCAGTTATACGGTGCAATAGGCGGCGGTGATGAGCGCCACAGGCAGGATGCGTGAGTCACCACTTGGGAGCTCCCCCCCCCCCCCCCCCGTCTCCTACATTACCCTCCCTCCTCGAATCTCCCCGTTTTTGTGCGGCTGCGATGAGACGACACAACGCCGGAAAGAGGAGCCCACGCGACGGGCGCCTTTGAACGCCCCGACCCTCCTTCACAAAGGACGGTGGTGACCTCCTTCCCCGCATCTGCACCGCACAGTATGCGTCATGCTCGGCAAAAGGTCGGGATGCCTTAACCGAAATATATTTTTCGAGTATGGGTTCGATCAACGCCAAAGATCGAATACTGACAGGTACCCGGCTCTTATAGGAATATAGACAACAAATTTTTGTCTTTGTGTTTCCTTGTTTCAAACGAGGATGATGAATTTTTATGGCGCAAGGGCTCCCGTGGCCAAGGAGCGCCGTGGAACAAGGTTTTTTACTTCTACTCAATGTGGGGTTCGGGACCCGTTTCCCAAGCATTT